>NW_026561554.1:0-63429 GCF_028858705.1 Grus americana
TGAGCTAGGGCTGGACGTTTAGTGTTTTGAGCGTGGACGCTGATTTTGGTGGAGAGGGAGTAGGCTCTATGTTGAGCCTTGCTCGGACTAGGCGAGCCCGCAGCCCCAATGTGAGTGGGTCTGTGCGAGGGCCCGCTGAGGGAGGTTTGAGGGCAGGCATGCGTTTTTGGGGCTGGCACCTTTGGCCTGGGAGCTAGGGCTGGACGTTCACAGTTTTGAGTGTGGACGCTGATTTTGGTGGAGAGGGACGTAGGCTCTATGTTGAGGCCTTGCTCGGATAGGCGAGCCCGCAGCCCCAATGTGAGTGGGTCTGTGCGAGGGCCGCTGAGGGAGGTTTGAGGGCAGGCATGCGTTTGGGGCTGGCACCTTTGCCTGGGAGCTAGGGCTGGACGTTTGAGTTTTTGAGCGTGGACGCTGATTTGGTGGAGAGGGACGTAAGGCTCTATGTTGAGGCCTTGCTCGGCTAGGCGAGCCCGCAGCCCCAATGTGAGTGGGTCTGTGCGAGGGCCGCTGAGGGAGGTTTGAGGGCAGGCATGCGTTTTGGGGCTGGCACCTTTGGCCTGGGAGCTAGGGCTGGACGTTCACAGTTTTGAGCGTGGACGCTGATTTTTGGTGGAGAGGGACGTAAGGCTCTATGTTGAGGCCTTGCTCGGCTAGGCGAGCCCGCGCCCAATGTGAGTGTGGTCTGTGCGAGGGCCGCTGAGGGAGGTTTGAGGGCAGGCATGCGTTTTGGGGCTGGCACCTTTGGCCTGGGAGCTAGGGCTGGACGTTTAGAGTTTTGAGTGTGGACGCTGATTTTGGTGGAGAGGGACGTAAGGCTCTTTGTTGAGCCTTGCTCGGCTAGGCGAGCCGCAGCCCCAATGTGAGTGGGTCTGTGCGAGGGCCGCGGAGGAGGTTTGAGGGCAGGCATGCGTTTTGGGGCTGGCACCTTTGGCCTGGGAGCTAGGGCTGGACGTTTAGAGTTTTGAGCGTGGACGCTGATTTTGGTGGAGAGGGACGTAAGGCTCTATGTTGAGGCCTTGCTCGGCTAGGCGAGCCCGCAGCCCCAATGTGAGTGGGTCTGTGCGAGGGCCGCTGAGGGAGGTTTGAGGGCAGGCATGCGTTTTGGGGCTGGCACCTTTGGCCTGGGAGCTAGGGCTGGACGTTCACATTTTGAGCGTGGACGCTGATTTTTGGTGGAGAGGGACGTTAAGGCTCTATGTTGAGGCCTTGCTCGGCTAGGCGAGCCCGCAGCCCCAATGTGAGTGGGTCTGTGCGAGGGCCGCTGAGGGAGGTTTGAGGGCAGGCATGCGTTTTGGGGCTGGCACCTTTGGCCTGGGAGCTAGGGCTGGACGTTTAGAGTTTTGAGCGTGGACGCTGATTTTTGGTGGAGAGGGACGTAAGGCTCTATGTTGAGGCCTTGCTCGGCAGGCGAGCCCGCAGCCCCAATGTGAGTGGGTCTGTGCGAGGGCCGCTGAGGGAGGTTTGAGGGCAGGCATGCGTTTTGGGGCTGGCACCTTTGGGGTGGGAGCTAGGGCTGGACGTTTAGAGTTTTGAGCGTGGACGCTGATTTTGGTGGAGAGGGACGTAAGGCTCTATGTTGAGCCCTTGCTCGGGCTAGGCGAGCCCGCAGCCCCAATGTGAGTGGGTCTGTGCGAGGGCCGCGCTGAGGGAGGTTTGAGGGCAGGCATGCGTTTTGGGGCTGGCACCTTTGGCCTGGGAGCTAGAGATGGACGTTCACATTTTGAGCGTGGACGCTGATTTTTGGTGGAGAGGGACGTAAGGCTCTATGTTGAGGCCTTGCTCGGCTAGGCGAGCCCGCAGCCCAATGTGAGTGGGTCTGTGCGAGGGCCGCTGAGGGAGGTTTGAGGGCAGGCATGCGTTTTGGGGCTGGCACCTTTGGCCTGGGAGCTAGGGCTGGACGTTTAGAGTTTTGAGCGTGGACGCTGATTTTTGGTGGAGAGGACGTAAGGCTCTATGTTGAGCCTTGCTCGGCTAGGCGAGCCCGCAACCCAATGTGAGTGGGTCTGTGCGAGGGCCGCTGAGGGAGGTTTGAGGGCAGGCATGCGTTTTGGGGCTGGCACCTTTGGCCTGGGAGCTAGGGCTGGACGTTTAGAGTTTTGAGTGTGGACGCTGATTTTTGGTGGAGAGGGACGTAAGGCTCTATGTTGAGGCCTTGCTCGGCTAGGCGAGCCCGCAGCCCCAATGTGAGTGGGTCTGCGCGAGGGCCGCTGAGGGAGGTTTGAGGGCAGGCATGCGTTTTGGGGCTGGCACCTTTGGCCTGGGAGCTAGGGCTGGACGTTCACCGTTTTGAGCGTGGACGCTGATTTTTGGTGGAGAGGGACGTAAGGCTCTATGTTGAGTCCTTGCTCGGCTAGGCGAGCCCGCAGCCCCAATGTGAGTGGGTCTGTGCGAGGGCCGCTGAGGGAGGTTTGAGGGCAGGCATGCGTTTTGGGGCTGGCACCTTTGGCCTGGGAGCTAGGGCTGGACGTTTAGAGTTTTTGAGCGTGGACGCTGATTTTTGGTGGAGAGGGACGTAAGGCTCTATGTTGAGGCCTTGCTCGGCTAGGCGAGCCCGCAGCCCCAATGTGAGTGGGTCTGTGCGAGGGCCGCTGAGGGAGGTTTGAGGGCAGGCATGCGTTTTGGGGCTGGCACCTTTGGCCTGGGAGCTAGGGCTGGACGTTCACTTTTTTGAGTGTGGACGCTGATTTTGGTGGAGAGGGACGTAAGGCTCTATGTTGAGCCCTTGCTCGGCTAGGCGAGCCCGCAGCCCCAATGTGAGTGGGTCTGTGCGAGGGCCGCTGAGGGAGGTTTGAGGGCAGGCATGCGTTTTGGGGCTGGCACCTTTGGCCTGGGAGCTAGGGCTGGACGTTTAGAGTTTTGAGCGTGGACGCTGATTTTGGTGGAGAGGGACGTAAGGCTCTATGTTGAGCCTTGCTCGGCTAGGCGAGCCCGCAGCCCCAATGTGTGAGTGGGTCTGTGCGAGGGCCGCTGAGGGAGGTTTGAGGGCAGGCATGCGTTTTGGGGCTGGCACCTTTGGCCTGGGAGCTAGGGCTGGACGTTTAGAGTTTTGAGCGTGGACGCTGATTTTTGGTGGAGAGGGACGTAAGGCTCTATGTTGAGGCCTTGCTCGGACAGGCGAGCCCGCAGCCCCATGTGAGTGGGTCTGTGCGAGGGCCGCTGAGGGAGGTTTGAGGGCAGGCATGCGTTTTGGGGCTGGCACCTTTGGCCTGGGAGCTAGGGCTGGACGTTTAGAGTTTTGAGCGTGGACGCTGATTTTGGTGGAGAGGGACGTAAGGCTCTATGTTGAGCCTTGCTCGGCTAGGCGAGCCCGCAGCCCCAATGTGAGTGGGTCTGTGCGAGGGCCGCTGAGGGAGGTTTGAGGGCAGGCATGCGTTTTGGGGCTGGCACCTTTGGCCTGGGAGCTAGGGCTGGACGTTTAGAGTTTTGAGCGTGGACGCTGATTTTGGTGGAGAGGGACGTAAGGCTCTATGTTGAGGCCTTGCTCGGACAGGCGAGCCCGCAGCCCAATGTGAGTGGGTCTGTGCGAGGGCCGCTGAGGGAGGTTTGAGGGCAGGCATGCGTTTTGGGGCTGGCACCTTTGGCCTGGGAGCTAGGGCTGGACGTTCACATTTTTGAGTGTGGACGCTGATTTTTGGTGGAGAGGGACGTAAGGCTCTATGTTGAGCCCTTGCTCGGCTAGGCGAGCCCGCAGGTCCAACGTGAGTGGGTCTGTGCGAGGGCCGCTGAGGGAGGTTTGAGGGCAGGCATGCGTTTTGGGGCTGGCACCTTTGGCCTGGGAGCTAGGGCTGGACGTTTAGAGTTTTGAGTGTGGACGCTGATTTTTGGTGGAGAGGGACGTAAGGCTCTATGTTGAGGCCTTGCTCGGCTAGGCGAGCCCGCAGCCCCAATGTGAGTGGGTCTGTGCGAGGGCCGCTGAGGGAGGTTTGAGGGCAGGCATGCGTTTTGGGGCTGGCACCTTTGGCCTGGGAGCTAGGGCTGGACGTTTACAGTTTTGAGCGTGGACGCTGATTTTGGTGGAGAGGGACGTAAGGCTCTATGTTGAGGCCTTGCTCGGCTAGGCGAGCCCGCAGCCCCAATGTGAGTGGGTCTGTGCGAGGGCCGCTGAGGGAGGTTTGAGGGCAGGCATGCGTTTTGGGGCTGGCACCTTTGGCCTGGGAGCTAGGGCTGGACGTTTAGAGTTTTGAGCGTGGACGCTGATTTTTGGTGGAGAGGGACGTAAGGCTCTATGTTGAGGCCTTGCTCGGCTAGGCGAGCCCGCAGCCCCAATGTGAGTGGGTCTGTGCGAGGGCCGCTGAGGGAGGTTTGAGGGCAGGCATGCGTTTTGGGGCTGGCACCTTTGGCCTGGGAGCTAGGGCTGGACGTTTAGAGTTTTGAGCGTGGACGCTGATTTTGGTGGAGAGGGACGTAAGGCTCTATGTTGAGCCCTTGCTCGGCTAGGCGAGCCCGCAGCCCCAATGTGAGTGGGTCTGTGCGAGGGCCGCTGAGGGAGGTTTGAGGGCAGGCATGCGTTTTGGGGCTGGCACCTTTGGCCTGGGAGCTAGGGCTGGACGTTTAGAGTTTGAGCTGGACGCTGATTTTGGTGGAGAGGGACGTAAGGCTCTATGTTGAGCCCTTGCTCGGCTAGGCGAGCCCGCAGCCCAATGTGAGTGGGTCTGTGCGAGGGCCGCTGAGGGAGGTTTGAGGGCAGGCATGCGTTTTGGGGCTGGCACCTTTGGCCTGGGAGCTAGGGCTGGACGTTTACATTTTTGAGCGTGGACGCTGATTTTGGTGGAGAGGGACGTAAGGCTCTATGTTGAGGCCTTGCTCGGACTGGCGAGCCCGCAGCCCCAATGTGAGTGGGTCTGTGCGAGGGCCGCTGAGGGAGGTTTGAGGGCAGGCATGCGTTTTGGGGCTGGCACCTTTGGCCTGGGAGCTAGGGCTGGACGTTTAGAGTTTTGAGCGTGGACGCTGATTTTTGGTGGAGAGGGACGTAAGGCTCTATGTTGAGCCTTGCTCGGACAGGCGAGCCCGCAGCCCCAATGTGAGTGGGTCTGTGCGAGGGCCGCTGAGGGAGGTTTGAGGGCAGGCATGCGTTTTGGGGCTGGCACCTTTGGCCTGGGAGCTAGGGCTGGACGTTTAGAGTTTTGAGCGTGGACGCTGATTTTTGGTGGAGAGGGACGTAAGGCTCTATGTTGAGCCTTGCTCGGCTAGGCGAGCCCGCAGCCCCAATGTGAGTGGGTCTGTGCGAGGGCCGCTGAGGGAGGTTTGAGGGCAGGCATGCGTTTTGGGGCTGGCACCTTTGGCCTGGGAGCTAGGGCTGGACGTTTAGAGTTTTGAGTGTGGACGCTGATTTTGGTGGAGAGGGACGTAAGGCTCTATGTTGAGGCCTTGCTCGGTAGGCGAGCCCGCAGCCCCAATGTGAGTGGGTCTGTGCGAGGGCCGCTGAGGGAGGTTTGAGGGCAGGCATGCGTTTTGGGGCTGGCACCTTTGGCCTGGGAGCTAGGGCTGGACGTTTAGAGTTTTGAGCGTGGACGCTGATTTTGGTGGAGAGGGACGTAAGGCTCTATGTTGAGGCCTTGCTCGGCTAGGCGAGCCCGCAGCCCCAATGTGAGTGGGTCTGTGCGAGGGCCGCTGAGGGAGGTTTGAGGGCAGGCATGCGTTTTGGGGCTGGCACCTTTGGCCTGGGAGCTAGGGCTGGACGTTTAGATTTTTGAGCGTGGACGCTGATTTTGGTGGAGAGGGACGTAAGGCTCTATGTTGAGCCTTGCTCGGCTAGGCGAGCCCGCAGCCCCAATGTGAGTGGGTCTGTGCGAGGGCCGCTGAGGGAGGTTTGAGGGCAGGCATGCGTTTTGGGGCTGGCACCTTTGGCCTGGGAGCTAGGGCTGGACGTTTAGAGTTTTGAGCGTGGACGCTGATTTTGGTGGAGAGGGACGTAAGGCTCTATGTTGAGGCCTTGCTCGGCTAGGCGAGCCCGCAGCCCCAATGTGAGTGGGTCTGTGCGAGGGCCGCTGAGGGAGGTTTGAGGGCAGGCATGCGTTTTGGGGCTGGCACCTTTGGCCTGGGAGCTAGGGCTGGACGTTTAGAGTTTTGAGTGTGGACGCTGATTTTGGTGGAGAGGGACGTAAGGCTCTATGTTGAGCCGTTGCTCGGCTAGGCGAGCCCGCAGCCCCAATGTGAGTGGGTCTGTGCGAGGGCCGCTGAGGGAGGTTTGAGGGCAGGCATGCGTTTTGGGGCTGGCACCTTTGGCCTGGGAGCTAGGGCTGGACGTTTAGAGTTTTGAGCGTGGACGCTGATTTTGGTGGAGAGGGACGTAAGGCTCTATGTTGAGCCGTTGCTCGGCTAGGCGAGCCCGCAGCCCCATGTGAGTGGGTCTGTGCGAGGGCCGCTGAGGGAGGTTTGAGGGCAGGCATGCGTTTTGGGGCTGGCACCTTTGGCCTGGGAGCTAGGGCTGGACGTTTAGAGTTTTGAGTGTGGACGCTGATTTTTGGTGGAGAGGGACGTAAGGCTCTATGTTGAGGCCTTGCTCGGCTAGGCGAGCCCGCAGCCCCAATGTGAGTGGGTCTGTGCGAGGGCCGCTGAGGGAGGTTTGAGGGCAGGCATGCGTTTTGGGGCTGGCACCTTTGGCCTGGGAGCTAGGGCTGGACGTTTAGAGTTTTGAGCGTGGACGCTGATTTTGGTGGAGAGGGACGTAAGGCTCTATGTTGAGGCCTTGCTCGGCTAGGCGAGCCCGCAGCCCCAATGTGAGTGGGTCTGTGCGAGGGCCGCTGAGGGAGGTTTGAGGGCAGGCATGCGTTTTGGGGCTGGCACCTTTGGCCTGGGAGCTAGGGCTGGACGTTTAGAGTTTTGAGCGTGGACGCTGATTTTGGTGGAGAGGGACGTAAGGCTCTATGTTGAGCCTTGCTCGGCTAGGCGAGCCCGCAGCCCCAATGTGAGTGGGTCTGTGCGAGGGCCGCTGAGGGAGGTTTGAGGGCAGGCATGCGTTTTGGGGCTGGCACCTTTGGCCTGGGAGCTAGGGCTGGACGTTCACATTTTTGAGTGTGGACGCTGATTTTTGGTGGAGAGGGACGTAAGGCTCTATGTTGAGCCCTTGCTCGGCTAGGCGAGCCCGCAGCCCAATGTGAGTGGGTCTGTGCGAGGGCCGCTGAGGGAGGTTTGAGGGCAGGCATGCGTTTTGGGGCTGGCACCTTTGGCGTGGGAGCTAGGGCTGGACGTTTAGAGTTTTGAGCGTGGACGCTGATTTTGGTGGAGAGGGACGTAAGGCTCTATGTTGAGCCTTGCTCGGACAGGCGAGCCCGCAGCCCCAATGTGAGTGGGTCTGTGCGAGGGCCGCTGAGGGAGGTTTGAGGGCAGGCATGCGTTTTGGGGCTGGCACCTTTGGCCTGGGAGCTAGGGCTGGACGTTTAGAGTTTTGAGCGTGGACGCTGATTTTGGTGGAGAGGGACGTAAGGCTCTATGTTGAGCCCTTGCTCGGACAGGCGAGCCCGCAGCCCCAATGTGAGTGGGTCTGTGCGAGGGCCGCTGAGGGAGGTTTGAGGGCAGGCATGCGTTTTGGGGCTGGCACCTTTGGCCTGGGAGCTAGGGCTGGACGTTCACCGTTTTGAGCGTGGACGCTGATTTTTGGTGGAGAGGGACGTAAGGCTCTATGTTGAGCCATTGCTCGGCTAGGCGAGCCCGCAGCCCCAATGTGAGTGGGTCTGTGCGAGGGCCGCTGAGGGAGGTTTGAGGGCAGGCATGCGTTTTGGGGCTGGCACCTTTGGCCTGGGAGCTAGGGCTGGACGTTTAGAGTTTTGAGCGTGGACGCTGATTTTGGTGGAGAGGGACGTAAGGCTCTATGTTGAGGCCTTGCTCGGCTAGGCGAGCCCGCAGCCCCAATGTGAGTGGGTCTGTGCGAGGGCCGCTGAGGGAGGTTTGAGGGCAGGCATGCGTTTTGGGGCTGGCACCTTTGGCCTGGGAGCTAGGGCTGGACGTTTAGAGTTTTGAGCGTGGACGCTGATTTTGGTGGAGAGGGACGTAAGGCTCTATGTTGAGCCGTTGCTCGGCTAGGCGAGCCCGCAGCCCCAATGTGAGTGGGTCTGTGCGAGGGCCGCTGAGGGAGGTTTGAGGGCAGGCATGCGTTTTGGGGCTGGCACCTTTGGCCTGGGAGCTAGGGCTGGACGTTTAGAGTTTTGAGCGTGGACGCTGATTTTGGTGGAGAGGGACGTAAGGCTCTATGTTGAGGCCTTGCTCGGCAGGCGAGCCCGCAGCCCCAATGTGAGTGGGTCTGTGCGAGGGCCGCTGAGGGAGGTTTGAGGGCAGGCATGCGTTTTGGGGCTGGCACCTTTGGCCTGGGAGCTAGGGCTGGACGTTTAGAGTTTTGAGCGTGGACGCTGATTTTGGTGGAGAGGGACGTAAGGCTCTATGTTGAGGCCTTGCTCGGACAGGCGAGCCCGCAGCCCCAATGTGAGTGGGTCTGTGCGAGGGCCGCTGAGGGAGGTTTGAGGGCAGGCATGCGTTTTGGGGCTGGCACCTTTGGCCTGGGAGCTAGGGCTGGACGTTTAGAGTTTTGAGCGTGGACGCTGATTTTGGTGGAGAGGGACGTAAGGCTCTATGTTGAGCCTTGCTCGGCAGGCGAGCCCGCAGCCCCAATGTGAGTGGGTCTGTGCGAGGGCCGCTGAGGGAGGTTTGAGGGCAGGCATGCGTTTTGGGGCTGGCACCTTTGGCCTGGGAGCTAGGGCTGGACGTTTAGAGTTTTGAGCGTGGACGCTGATTTTGGTGGAGAGGGACGTAAGGCTCTATGTTGAGGCCTTGCTCGGCTAGGCGAGCCCGCAGCCCCAATGTGAGTGGGTCTGTGCGAGGGCCGCTGAGGGAGGTTTGAGGGCAGGCATGCGTTTTGGGGCTGGCACCTTTGGCCTGGGAGCTAGGGCTGGACGTTCAGATTTTTGAGCGTGGACGCTGATTTTGGTGGAGAGGGACGTAAGGCTCTATGTTGAGCCGTTGCTCGGCTAGGCGAGCCCGCAGCCCCAATGTGAGTGGGTCTGTGCGAGGGCCGCTGAGGGAGGTTTGAGGGCAGGCATGCGTTTTGGGGCTGGCACCTTTGGCCTGGGAGCTAGGGCTGGACGTTTAGAGTTTTGAGCGTGGACGCTGATTTTGGTGGAGAGGGACGTAAGGCTCTATGTTGAGGCCTTGCTCGGACAGGCGAGCCCGCAGCCCCAATGTGAGTGGGTCTGTGCGAGGGCCGCTGAGGGAGGTTTGAGGGCAGGCATGCGTTTTGGGGCTGGCACCTTTGGCCTGGGAGCTAGGGCTGGACGTTTAGAGTTTTGAGCATGGACGCTGATTTTGGTGGAGAGGGACGTAAGGCTCTATGTTGAGGCCTTGCTCGGACAGGCGAGCCCGCAGCCCCAATGTGAGTGGGTCTGTGCGAGGGCCGCTGAGGGAGGTTTGAGGGCAGGCATGCGTTTTGGGGCTGGCACCTTTGGCCTGGGAGCTAGGGCTGGACGTTTAGAGTTTTGAGCGTGGACGCTGATTTTGGTGGAGAGGGACGTAAGGCTCTATGTTGAGGCCTTGCTCGGCAGGCGAGCCCGCAGCCCCAATGTGAGTGGGTCTGTGCGAGGGCCGCTGAGGGAGGTTTGAGGGCAGGCATGCGTTTTGGGGCTGGCACCTTTGGCCTGGGAGCTAGGGCTGGACGTTTAGAGTTTTGAGCGTGGACGCTGATTTTGGTGGAGAGGGACGTAAGGCTCTATGTTGAGGCCTTGCTCGGACAGGCGAGCCCGCAGCCCCAATGTGAGTGGGTCTGTGCGAGGGCCGCTGAGGGAGGTTTGAGGGCAGGCATGCGTTTTGGGGCTGGCACCTTTGGCCTGGGAGCTAGGGCTGGACGTTTAGAGTTTTGAGCGTGGACGCTGATTTTGGTGGAGAGGGACGTAAGGCTCTATGTTGAGGCCTTGCTCGGCTAGGCGAGCCCGCAGCCCCAATGTGAGTGGGTCTGTGCGAGGGCCGCTGAGGGAGGTTTGAGGGCAGGCATGCGTTTTGGGGCTGGCACCTTTGGCCTGGGAGCTAGGGCTGGACGTTTAGAGTTTTGAGCGTGGACGCTGATTTTGGTGGAGAGGGACGTAAGGCTCTATGTTGAGGCCTTGCTCGGCAGGCGAGCCCGCAGCCCCAATGTGAGTGGGTCTGTGCGAGGGCCGCTGAGGGAGGTTTGAGGGCAGGCATGCGTTTTGGGGCTGGCACCTTTGGCCTGGGAGCTAGGGCTGGACGTTTAGAGTTTTGAGCGTGGACGCTGATTTTGGTGGAGAGGGACGTAAGGCTCTATGTTGAGGCCTTGCTCGGCAGGCGAGCCCGCAGCCCCAATGTGAGTGGGTCTGTGCGAGGGCCGCTGAGGGAGGTTTGAGGGCAGGCATGCGTTTTGGGGCTGGCACCTTTGGCCTGGGAGCTAGGGCTGGACGTTTAGAGTTTTGAGCGTGGACGCTGATTTTGGTGGAGAGGGACGTAAGGCTCTATGTTGAGCCTTGCTCGGCTAGGCGAGCCCGCAGCCCCAATGTGAGTGGGTCTGTGCGAGGGCCGCTGAGGGAGGTTTGAGGGCAGGCATGCGTTTTGGGGCTGGCACCTTTGGCCTGGGAGCTAGGGCTGGACGTTTAGAGTTTTGAGTGTGGACGCTGATTTTGGTGGAGAGGGACGTAAGGCTCTATGTTGAGGCCTTGCTCGGCTAGGCGAGCCCGCAGCCCCAATGTGAGTGGGTCTGTGCGAGGGCCGCTGAGGGAGGTTTGAGGGCAGGCATGCGTTTTGGGGCTGGCACCTTTGGCCTGGGAGCTAGGGCTGGACGTTTAGAGTTTTGAGCGTGGACGCTGATTTTGGTGGAGAGGGACGTAAGGCTCTATGTTGAGGCCTTGCTCGGACAGGCGAGCCCGCAGCCCCAATGTGAGTGGGTCTGTGCGAGGGCCGCTGAGGGAGGTTTGAGGGCAGGCATGCGTTTTGGGGCTGGCACCTTTGGCCTGGGAGCTAGGGCTGGACGTTTAGAGTTTTGAGCGTGGACGCTGATTTTGGTGGAGAGGGACGTAAGGCTCTATGTTGAGGCCTTGCTCGGCTAGGCGAGCCCGCAGCCCCAATGTGAGTGGGTCTGTGCGAGGGCCGCTGAGGGAGGTTTGAGGGCAGGCATGCGTTTTGGGGCTGGCACCTTTGGCCTGGGAGCTAGGGCTGGACGTTTAGAGTTTTGAGCGTGGACGCTGATTTTGGTGGAGAGGGACGTAAGGCTCTATGTTGAGCCTTGCTCGGCAGGCGAGCCCGCAGCCCCAATGTGAGTGGGTCTGTGCGAGGGCCGCTGAGGGAGGTTTGAGGGCAGGCATGCGTTTTGGGGCTGGCACCTTTGGCCTGGGAGCTAGGGCTGGACGTTTAGAGTTTTGAGCGTGGACGCTGATTTTGGTGGAGAGGGACGTAAGGCTCTATGTTGAGGCCTTGCTCGGACAGGCGAGCCCGCAGCCCCAATGTGAGTGGGTCTGTGCGAGGGCCGCTGAGGGAGGTTTGAGGGCAGGCATGCGTTTTGGGGCTGGCACCTTTGGCCTGGGAGCTAGGGCTGTACGTTTAGAGTTTTGAGCGTGGACGCTGATTTTGGTGGAGAGGGACGTAAGGCTCTATGTTGAGCCTTGCTCGGCAGGCGAGCCCGCAGCCCCAATGTGAGTGGGTCTGTGCGAGGGCCGCTGAGGGAGGTTTGAGGGCAGGCATGCGTTTTGGGGCTGGCACCTTTGGCCTGGGAGCTAGGGCTGGACGTTTAGAGTTTTGAGCGTGGACGCTGATTTTGGTGGAGAGGGACGTAAGGCTCTATGTTGAGGCCTTGCTCGGCTAGGCGAGCCCGCAGCCCCAATGTGAGTGGGTCTGTGCGAGGGCCGCTGAGGGAGGTTTGAGGGCAGGCATGCGTTTTGGGGCTGGCACCTTTGGCCTGGGAGCTAGGGCTGGACGTTTAGAGTTTTGAGCGTGGACGCTGATTTTGGTGGAGAGGGACGTAAGGCTCTATGTTGAGCCTTGCTCGGACAGGCGAGCCCGCAGCCCCAATGTGAGTGGGTCTGTGCGAGGGCCGCTGAGGGAGGTTTGAGGGCAGGCATGCGTTTTGGGGCTGGCACCTTTGGCCTGGGAGCTAGGGCTGGACGTTTAGAGTTTTGAGCGTGGACGCTGATTTTTGGTGGAGAGGGACGTAAGGCTCTATGTTGAGGCCTTGCTCGGCTAGGCGAGCCCGCAGCCCCAATGTGAGTGGGTCTGTGCGAGGGCCGCTGAGGGAGGTTTGAGGGCAGGCATGCGTTTTGGGGCTGGCACCTTTGGCCTGGGAGCTAGGGCTGGACGTTTAGAGTTTTGAGCGTGGACGCTGATTTTGGTGGAGAGGGACGTAAGGCTCTATGTTGAGCCGTTGCTCGGCTAGGCGAGCCCGCAGCCCCAATGTGAGTGGGTCTGTGCGAGGGCCGCTGAGGGAGGTTTGAGGGCAGGCATGCGTTTTGGGGCTGGCACCTTTGGCCTGGGAGCTAGGGCTGGACGTTTAGAGTTTTGAGCGTGGACGCTGATTTTTGGTGGAGAGGGACGTAAGGCTCTATGTTGAGGCCTTGCTCGGACAGGCGAGCCCGCAGCCCCAATGTGAGTGGGTCTGTGCGAGGGCCGCTGAGGGAGGTTTGAGGGCAGGCATGCGTTTTGGGGCTGGCACCTTTGGCCTGGGAGCTAGGGCTGGACGTTTAGAGTTTTGAGCGTGGACGCTGATTTTGGTGGAGAGGGACGTAAGGCTCTATGTTGAGGCCTTGCTCGGCTAGGCGAGCCCGCAGCCCCAATGTGAGTGGGTCTGTGCGAGGGCCGCTGAGGGAGGTTTGAGGGCAGGCATGCGTTTTGGGGCTGGCACCTTTGGCCTGGGAGCTAGGGCTGGACGTTTAGAGTTTTGAGCGTGGACGCTGATTTTGGTGGAGAGGGACGTAAGGCTCTATGTTGAGGCCTTGCTCGGCTAGGCGAGCCCGCAGCCCCAATGTGAGTGGGTCTGTGCGAGGGCCGCTGAGGGAGGTTTGAGGGCAGGCATGCGTTTTGGGGCTGGCACCTTTGGCCTGGGAGCTAGGGCTGGACGTTTAGAGTTTTGAGCGTGGACGCTGATTTTGGTGGAGAGGGACGTAAGGCTCTATGTTGAGGCCTTGCTCGGACAGGCGAGCCCGCAGCCCCAATGTGAGTGGGTCTGTGCGAGGGCCGCTGAGGGAGGTTTGAGGGCAGGCATGCGTTTTGGGGCTGGCACCTTTGGCCTGGGAGCTAGGGCTGGACGTTTAGAGTTTTGAGCGTGGACGCTGATTTTGGTGGAGAGGGACGTAAGGCTCTATGTTGAGGCCTTGCTCGGACAGGCGAGCCCGCAGCCCCAATGTGAGTGGGTCTGTGCGAGGGCCGCTGAGGGAGGTTTGAGGGCAGGCATGCGTTTTGGGGCTGGCACCTTTGGCCTGGGAGCTAGGGCTGGACGTTTAGAGTTTTGAGCGTGGACGCTGATTTTGGTGGAGAGGGACGTAAGGCTCTATGTTGAGGCCTTGCTCGGCTAGGCGAGCCCGCAGCCCCAATGTGAGTGGGTCTGTGCGAGGGCCGCTGAGGGAGGTTTGAGGGCAGGCATGCGTTTTGGGGCTGGCACCTTTGGCCTGGGAGCTAGGGCTGGACGTTTAGAGTTTTGAGTGTGGACGCTGATTTTGGTGGAGAGGGACGTAAGGCTCTATGTTGAGGCCTTGCTCGGACAGGCGAGCCCGCAGCCCCAATGTGAGAGGGTCTGTGCGAGGGCCGCTGAGGGAGGTTTGAGGGCAGGCATGCGTTTTGGGGCTGGCACCTTTGGCCTGGGAGCTAGGGCTGGACGTTTAGAGTTTTGAGCGTGGACGCTGATTTTGGTGGAGAGGGACGTAAGGCTCTATGTTGAGGCCTTGCTCGGCAGGCGAGCCCGCAGCCCCAATGTGAGTGGGTCTGTGCGAGGGCCGCTGAGGGAGGTTTGAGGGCAGGCATGCGTTTTGGGGCTGGCACCTTTGGCCTGGGAGCTAGGGCTGGACGTTTAGAGTTTTGAGCGTGGACGCTGATTTTGGTGGAGAGGGACGTAAGGCTCTATGTTGAGGCCTTGCTCGGCTAGGCGAGCCCGCAGCCCCAATGTGAGTGGGTCTGTGCGAGGGCCGCTGAGGGAGGTTTGAGGGCAGGCATGCGTTTTGGGGCTGGCACCTTTGGCCTGGGAGCTAGGGCTGGACGTTTAGAGTTTTGAGCGTGGACGCTGATTTTGGTGGAGAGGGACGTAAGGCTCTATGTTGAGGCCTTGCTCGGACAGGCGAGCCCGCAGCCCCAATGTGAGTGGGTCTGTGCGAGGGCCGCTGAGGGAGGTTTGAGGGCAGGCATGCGTTTTGGGGCTGGCACCTTTGGCCTGGGAGCTAGGGCTGGACGTTTAGAGTTTTGAGCGTGGACGCTGATTTTGGTGGAGAGGGACGTAAGGCTCTATGTTGAGGCCTTGCTCGGACAGGCGAGCCCGCAGCCCCAATGTGAGTGGGTCTGTGCGAGGGCCGCTGAGGGAGGTTTGAGGGCAGGCATGCGTTTTGGGGCTGGCACCTTTGGCCTGGGAGCTAGGGCTGGACGTTTAGAGTTTTGAGCGTGGACGCTGATTTTGGTGGAGAGGGACGTAAGGCTCTATGTTGAGGCCTTGCTCGGACAGGCGAGCCCGCAGCCCCAATGTGAGTGGGTCTGTGCGAGGGCCGCTGAGGGAGGTTTGAGGGCAGGCATGCGTTTTGGGGCTGGCACCTTTGGCCTGGGAGCTAGGGCTGGACGTTTAGAGTTTTGAGCGTGGACGCTGATTTTGGTGGAGAGGGACGTAAGGCTCTATGTTGAGGCCTTGCTCGGACAGGCGAGCCCGCAGCCCCAATGTGAGTGGGTCTGTGCGAGGGCCGCTGAGGGAGGTTTGAGGGCAGGCATGCGTTTTGGGGCTGGCACCTTTGGCCTGGGAGCTAGGGCTGGACGTTTAGAGTTTTGAGCGTGGACGCTGATTTTGGTGGAGAGGGACGTAAGGCTCTATGTTGAGGCCTTGCTCGGACAGGCGAGCCCGCAGCCCCAATGTGAGTGGGTCTGTGCGAGGGCCGCTGAGGGAGGTTTGAGGGCAGGCATGCGTTTTGGGGCTGGCACCTTTGGCCTGGGAGCTAGGGCTGGACGTTTAGAGTTTTGAGCGTGGACGCTGATTTTGGTGGAGAGGGACGTAAGGCTCTATGTTGAGGCCTTGCTCGGCAGGCGAGCCCGCAGCCCCAATGTGAGTGGGTCTGCGCGAGGGCCGCTGAGGGAGGTTTGAGGGCAGGCATGCGTTTTGGGGCTGGCACCTTTGGCCTGGGAGCTAGGGCTGGACGTTTAGAGTTTTGAGCGTGGACGCTGATTTTGGTGGAGAGGGACGTAAGGCTCTATGTTGAGGCCTTGCTCGGACAGGCGAGCCCGCAGCCCCAATGTGAGTGGGTCTGCGCGAGGGCCGCTGAGGGAGGTTTGAGGGCAGGCATGCGTTTTGGGGCTGGCACCTTTGGCCTGGGAGCTAGGGCTGGACGTTTAGAGTTTTGAGCGTGGACGCTGATTTTGGTGGAGAGGGACGTAAGGCTCTATGTTGAGGCCTTGCTCGGACAGGCGAGCCCGCAGCCCCAATGTGAGTGGGTCTGCGCGAGGGCCGCTGAGGGAGGTTTGAGGGCAGGCATGCGTTTTGGGGCTGGCACCTTTGGCCTGGGAGCTAGGGCTGGACGTTTAGAGTTTTGAGCGTGGACGCTGATTTTGGTGGAGAGGGACGTAAGGCTCTATGTTGAGCCGTTGCTCGGCTAGGCGAGCCCGCAGCCCCAATGTGAGTGGGTCTGCGCGAGGGCCGCTGAGGGAGGTTTGAGGGCAGGCATGCGTTTTGGGGCTGGCACCTTTGGCCTGGGAGCTAGGGCTGGACGTTTAGAGTTTTGAGCGTGGACGCTGATTTTGGTGGAGAGGGACGTAAGGCTCTATGTTGAGGCCTTGCTCGGACAGGCGAGCCCGCAGCCCCAATGTGAGTGGGTCTGCGCGAGGGCCGCTGAGGGAGGTTTGAGGGCAGGCATGCGTTTTGGGGCTGGCACCTTTGGCCTGGGAGCTAGGGCTGGACGTTTAGAGTTTTGAGTGTGGACGCTGATTTTGGTGGAGAGGGACGTAAGGCTCTATGTTGAGGCCTTGCTCGGACAGGCGAGCCCGCAGCCCCAATGTGAGTGGGTCTGCGCGAGGGCCGCTGAGGGAGGTTTGAGGGCAGGCATGCGTTTTGGGGCTGGCACCTTTGTCCTGGGAGCTAGGGCTGGACGTTTAGAGTTTTGAGCGTGGACGCTGATTTTGGTGGAGAGGGACGTAAGGCTCTATGTTGAGGCCTTGCTCGGACAGGCGAGCCCGCAGCCCCAATGTGAGTGGGTCTGCGCGAGGGCCGCTGAGGGAGGTTTGAGGGCAGGCATGCGTTTTGGGGCTGGCACCTTTGGCCTGGGAGCTAGGGCTGGACGTTTAGAGTTTTGAGCGTGGACGCTGATTTTGGTGGAGAGGGACGTAAGGCTCTATGTTGAGGCCTTGCTCGGCTAGGCGAGCCCGCAGCCCCAATGTGAGTGGGTCTGTGCGAGGGCCGCTGAGGGAGGTTTGAGGGCAGGCATGCGTTTTGGGGCTGGCACCTTTGGCCTGGGAGCTAGGGCTGGACGTTTAGAGTTTTGAGCGTGGACGCTGATTTTGGTGGAGAGGGACGTAAGGCTCTATGTTGAGGCCTTGCTCGGCTAGGTGAGCCCGCAGCCCCAATGTGAGTGGGTCTGCGCGAGGGCCGCTGAGGGAGGTTTGAGGGCAGGCATGCGTTTTGGGGCTGGCACCTTTGTCCTGGGAGCTAGGGCTGGACGTTTAGAGTTTTGAGCGTGGACGCTGATTTTGGTGGAGAGGGACGTAAGGCTCTATGTTGAGGCCTTGCTCGGACAGGCGAGCCCGCAGCCCCAATGTGAGTGGGTCTGCGCGAGGGCCGCTGAGGGAGGTTTGAGGGCAGGCATGCGTTTTGGGGCTGGCACCTTTGGCCTGGGAGCTAGGGCTGGACGTTTAGAGTTTTGAGGGTGGACGCTGATTTTGGTGGAGAGGGACGTAAGGCTCTATGTTGAGGCCTTGCTCGGACAGGCGAGCCCGCAGCCCCAATGTGAGTGGGTCTGCGCGAGGGCCGCTGAGGGAGGTTTGAGGGCAGGCATGCGTTTTGGGGCTGGCACCTTTGGCCTGGGAGCTAGGGCTGGACGTTTAGAGTTTTGAGCGTGGACGCTGATTTTGGTGGAGAGGGACGTAAGGCTCTATGTTGAGGCCTTGCTCGGACAGGCGAGCCCGCAGCCCCAATGTGAGTGGGTCTGCGCGAGGGCCGCTGAGGGAGGTTTGAGGGCAGGCATGCGTTTTGGGGCTGGCACCTTTGGCCTGGGAGCTAGGGCTGGACGTTTAGAGTTTTGAGCGTGGACGCTGATTTTGGTGGAGAGGGACGTAAGGCTCTATGTTGAGGCCTTGCTCGGACAGGCGAGCCCGCAGCCCCAATGTGAGTGGGTCTGTGCGAGGGCCGCTGAGGGAGGTTTGAGGGCAGGCATGCGTTTTGGGGCTGGCACCTTTGGCCTGGGAGCTAGGGCTGGACGTTTAGAGTTTTGAGCGTGGACGCTGATTTTGGTGGAGAGGGACGTAAGGCTCTATGTTGAGGCCTTGCTCGGACAGGCGAGCCCGCAGCCCCAATGTGAGTGGGTCTGCGCGAGGGCCGCTGAGGGAGGTTTGAGGGCAGGCATGCGTTTTGGGGCTGGCACCTTTGGCCTGGGAGCTAGGGCTGGACGTTTAGAGTTTTGAGGGTGGACGCTGATTTTGGTGGAGAGGGACGTAAGGCTCTATGTTGAGGCCTTGCTCGGACAGGCGAGCCCGCAGCCCCAATGTGAGTGGGTCTGAGCGAGGGCCGCTGAGGGAGGTTTGAGGGCAGGCATGCGTTTTGGGGCTGGCACCTTTGTCCTGGGAGCTAGGGCTGGACGTTTAGAGTTTTGAGCGTGGACGCTGATTTTGGTGGAGAGGGACGTAAGGCTCTATGTTGAGGCCTTGCTCGGCTAGGCGAGCCCGCAGCCCCAATGTGAGTGGGTCTGCGCGAGGGCCGCTGAGGGAGGTTTGAGGGCAGGCATGCGTTTTGGGGCTGGCACCTTTGGCCTGGGAGCTAGGGCTGGACGTTTAGAGTTTTGAGCGTGGACGCTGATTTTGGTGGAGAGGGACGTAAGGCTCTATGTTGAGGCCTTGCTCGGACAGGCGAGCCCGCAGCCCCAATGTGAGTGGGTCTGCGCGAGGGCCGCTGAGGGAGGTTTGAGGGCAGGCATGCGTTTTGGGGCTGGCACCTTTGGCCTGGGAGCTAGGGCTGGACGTTTAGAGTTTTGAGCGTGGACGCTGATTTTGGTGGAGAGGGACGTAAGGCTCTATGTTGAGGCCTTGCTCGGACAGGCGAGCCCGCAGCCCCAATGTGAGTGGGTCTGCGCGAGGGCCGCTGAGGGAGGTTTGAGGGCAGGCATGCGTTTTGGGGCTGGCACCTTTGGCCTGGGAGCTAGGGCTGGACGTTTAGAGTTTTGAGGGTGGACGCTGATTTTGGTGGAGAGGGACGTAAGGCTCTATGTTGAGGCCTTGCTCGGACAGGCGAGCCCGCAGCCCCAATGTGAGTGGGTCTGCGCGAGGGCCGCTGAGGGAGGTTTGAGGGCAGGCATGCGTTTTGGGGCTGGCACCTTTGGCCTGGGAGCTAGGGCTGGACGTTTAGAGTTTTGAGCGTGGACGCTGATTTTGGTGGAGAGGGACGTAAGGCTCTATGTTGAGGCCTTGCTCGGACAGGCGAGCCCGCAGCCCCAATGTGAGTGGGTCTGAGCGAGGGCCGCTGAGGGAGGTTTGAGGGCAGGCATGCGTTTTGGGGCTGGCACCTTTGGCCTGGGAGCTAGGGCTGGACGTTTAGAGTTTTGAGCGTGGACGCTGATTTTGGTGGAGAGGGACGTAAGGCTCTATGTTGAGGCCTTGCTCGGACAGGCGAGCCCGCAGCCCCAATGTGAGTGGGTCTGCGCGAGGGCCGCTGAGGGAGGTTTGAGGGCAGGCATGCGTTTTGGGGCTGGCACCTTTGGCCTGGGAGCTAGGGCTGGACGTTTAGAGTTTTGAGCGTGGACGCTGATTTTGGTGGAGAGGGACGTAAGGCTCTATGTTGAGCCCTTGCTCGGACAGGCGAGCCCGCAGCCCCAATGTGAGTGGGTCTGCGCGAGGGCCGCTGAGGGAGGTTTGAGGGCAGGCATGCGTTTTGGGGCTGGCACCTTTGGCCTGGGAGCTAGGGCTGGACGTTTAGAGTTTTGAGCGTGGACGCTGATTTTGGTGGAGAGGGACGTAAGGCTCTATGTTGAGGCCTTGCTCGGACAGGCGAGCCCGCAGCCCCAATGTGAGTGGGTCTGCGCGAGGGCCGCTGAGGGAGGTTTGAGGGCAGGCATGCGTTTTGGGGCTGGCACCTTTGGCCTGGGAGCTAGGGCTGGACGTTTAGAGTTTTGAGCGTGGACGCTGATTTTGGTGGAGAGGGACGTAAGGCTCTATGTTGAGGCCTTGCTCGGACAGGCGAGCCCGCAGCCCCAATGTGAGTGGGTCTGCGCGAGGGCCGCTGAGGGAGGTTTGAGGGCAGGCATGCGTTTTGGGGCTGGCACCTTTGGCCTGGGAGCTAGGGCTGGACGTTTAGAGTTTTGAGCGTGGACGCTGATTTTGGTGGAGAGGGACGTAAGGCTCTATGTTGAGGCCTTGCTCGGACAGGCGAGCCCGCAGCCCCAATGTGAGTGGGTCTGCGCGAGGGCCGCTGAGGGAGGTTTGAGGGCAGGCATGCGTTTTGGGGCTGGCACCTTTGGCCTGGGAGCTAGGGCTGGACGTTTAGAGTTTTGAGCGTGGACGCTGATTTTGGTGGAGAGGGACGTAAGGCTCTATGTTGAGGCCTTGCTCGGACAGGCGAGCCCGCAGCCCCAATGTGAGTGGGTCTGCGCGAGGGCCGCTGAGGGAGGTTTGAGGGCAGGCATGCGTTTTGGGGCTGGCACCTTTGGCCTGGGAGCTAGGGCTGGACGTTTAGAGTTTTGAGCGTGGACGCTGATTTTGGTGGAGAGGGACGTAAGGCTCTATGTTGAGGCCTTGCTCGGCAGGCGAGCCCGCAGCCCCAATGTGAGTGGGTCTGCGCGAGGGCCGCTGAGGGAGGTTTGAGGGCAGGCATGCGTTTTGGGGCTGGCACCTTTGGCCTGGGAGCTAGGGCTGGACGTTTAGAGTTTTGAGCGTGGACGCTGATTTTGGTGGAGAGGGACGTAAGGCTCTATGTTGAGGCCTTGCTCGGACAGGCGAGCCCGCAGCCCCAATGTGAGTGGGTCTGCGCGAGGGCCGCTGAGGGAGGTTTGAGGGCAGGCATGCGTTTTGGGGCTGGCACCTTTGTCCTGGGAGCTAGGGCTGGACGTTTAGAGTTTTGAGGGTGGACGCTGATTTTGGTGGAGAGGGACGTAAGGCTCTATGTTGAGGCCTTGCTCGGACAGGCGAGCCCGCAGCCCCAATGTGAGTGGGTCTGCGCGAGGGCCGCTGAGGGAGGTTTGAGGGCAGGCATGCGTTTTGGGGCTGGCACCTTTGGCCTGGGAGCTAGGGCTGGACGTTTAGAGTTTTGAGCGTGGACGCTGATTTTGGTGGAGAGGGACGTAAGGCTCTATGTTGAGGCCTTGCTCGGCAGGCGAGCCCGCAGCCCCAATGTGAGTGGGTCTGCGCGAGGGCCGCTGAGGGAGGTTTGAGGGCAGGCATGCGTTTTGGGGCTGGCACCTTTGGCCTGGGAGCTAGGGCTGGACGTTTAGAGTTTTGAGCGTGGACGCTGATTTTGGTGGAGAGGGACGTAAGGCTCTATGTTGAGGCCTTGCTCGGACAGGCGAGCCCGCAGCCCCAATGTGAGTGGGTCTGCGCGAGGGCCGCTGAGGGAGGTTTGAGGGCAGGCATGCGTTTTGGGGCTGGCACCTTTGGCCTGGGAGCTAGGGCTGGATGTTTAGAGTTTTGAGCGTGGACGCTGATTTTGGTGGAGAGGGACGTAAGGCTCTATGTTGAGGCCTTGCTCGGACAGGCGAGCCCGCAGCCCCAATGTGAGTGGGTCTGCGCGAGGGCCGCTGAGGGAGGTTTGAGGGCAGGCATGCGTTTTGGGGCTGGCACCTTTGGCCTGGGAGCTAGGGCTGGACGTTTAGAGTTTTGAGCGTGGACGCTGATTTTGGTGGAGAGGGACGTAAGGCTCTATGTTGAGGCCTTGCTCGGACAGGCGAGCCCGCAGCCCCAATGTGAGTGGGTCTGCGCGAGGGCCGCTGAGGGAGGTTTGAGGGCAGGCATGCGTTTTGGGGCTGGCACCTTTGGCCTGGGAGCTAGGGCTGGACGTTTAGAGTTTTGAGCGTGGACGCTGATTTTGGTGGAGAGGGACGTAAGGCTCTATGTTGAGGCCTTGCTCGGACAGGCGAGCCCGCAGCCCCAATGTGAGTGGGTCTGCGCGAGGGCCGCTGAGGGAGGTTTGAGGGCAGGCATGCGTGTTGGGGCTGGCACCTTTGGCCTGGGAGCTAGGGCTGGACGTTTAGAGTTTTGAGCGTGGACGCTGATTTTGGTGGAGAGGGACGTAAGGCTCTATGTTGAGGCCTTGCTCGGACAGGCGAGCCCGCAGCCCCAATGTGAGTGGGTCTGCGCGAGGGCCGCTGAGGGAGGTTTGAGGGCAGGCATGCGTTTTGGGGCTGGCACCTTTGGCCTGGGAGCTAGGGCTGGACGTTTAGAGTTTTGAGCGTGGACGCTGATTTTGGTGGAGAGGGACGTAAGGCTCTATGTTGAGGCCTTGCTCGGCAGGCGAGCCCGCAGCCCCAATGTGAGTGGGTCTGCGCGAGGGCCGCTGAGGGAGGTTTGAGGGCAGGCATGCGTTTTGGGGCTGGCACCTTTGGCCTGGGAGCTAGGGCTGGACGTTTAGAGTTTTGAGCGTGGACGCTGATTTTGGTGGAGAGGGACGTAAGGCTCTATGTTGAGGCCTTGCTCGGACAGGCGAGCCCGCAGCCCCAATGTGAGTGGGTCTGCGCGAGGGCCGCTGAGGGAGGTTTGAGGGCAGGCATGCGTTTTGGGGCTGGCACCTTTGTCCTGGGAGCTAGGGCTGGACGTTTAGAGTTTTGAGCGTGGACGCTGATTTTGGTGGAGAGGGACGTAAGGCTCTATGTTGAGGCCTTGCTCGGACAGGCGAGCCCGCAGCCCCAATGTGAGTGGGTCTGCGCGAGGGCCGCTGAGGGAGGTTTGAGGGCAGGCATGCGTTTTGGGGCTGGCACCTTTGGCCTGGGAGCTAGGGCTGGACGTTTAGAGTTTTGAGCGTGGACGCTGATTTTGGTGGAGAGGGACGTAAGGCTCTATGTTGAGGCCTTGCTCGGACAGGCGAGCCCGCAGCCCCAATGTGAGTGGGTCTGCGCGAGGGCCGCTGAGGGAGGTTTGAGGGCAGGCATGCGTTTTGGGGCTGGCACCTTTGGCCTGGGAGCTAGGGCTGGACGTTTAGAGTTTTGAGCGTGGACGCTGATTTTGGTGGAGAGGGTCGTAAGGCTCTATGTTGAGGCCTTGCTCGGACAGGCGAGCCCGCAGCCCCAATGTGAGTGGGTCTGCGCGAGGGCCGCTGAGGGAGGTTTGAGGGCAGGCATGCGTTTTGGGGCTGGCACCTTTGGCCTGGGAGCTAGGGCTGGACGTTTAGAGTTTTGAGCGTGGACGCTGATTTTGGTGGAGAGGGACGTAAGGCTCTATGTTGAGGCCTTGCTCGGACAGGCGAGCCCGCAGCCCCAATGTGAGTGGGTCTGCGCGAGGGCCGCTGAGGGAGGTTTGAGGGCAGGCATGCGTTTTGGGGCTGGCACCTTTGGCCTGGGAGCTAGGGCTGGACGTTTAGAGTTTTGAGCATGGACGCTGATTTTGGTGGAGAGGGACGTAAGGCTCTATGTTGAGGCCTTGCTCGGACAGGCGAGCCCGCAGCCCCAGTGTGAGTGGGTCTGCGCGAGGGCCGCTGAGGGAGGTTTGAGGGCAGGCATGCGTTTTGGGGCTGGCACCTTTGGCCTGGGAGCTAGGGCTGGACGTTTAGAGTTTTGAGCGTGGACGCTGATTTTGGTGGAGAGGGACGTAAGGCTCTATGTTGAGGCCTTGCTCGGACAGGCGAGCCCGCAGCCCCAATGTGAGTGGGTCTGCGCGAGGGCCGCTGAGGGAGGTTTGAGGGCAGGCATGCGTTTTGGGGCTGGCACCTTTGGCCTGGGAGCTAGGGCTGGACGTTTAGAGTTTTGAGCGTGGACGCTGATTTTGGTGGAGAGGGACGTAAGGCTCTATGTTGAGGCCTTGCTCGGACAGGCGAGCCCGCAGCCCCAATGTGAGTGGGTCTGCGCGAGGGCCGCTGAGGGAGGTTTGAGGGCAGGCATGCGTTTTGGGGCTGGCACCTTTGGCCTGGGAGCTAGGGCTGGACGTTTAGAGTTTTGAGCGTGGACGCTGATTTTGGTGGAGAGGGACGTAAGGCTCTATGTTGAGGCCTTGCTCGGACAGGCGAGCCCGCAGCCCCAATGTGAGTGGGTCTGCGCGAGGGCCGCTGAGGGAGGTTTGAGGGCAGGCATGCGTTTTGGGGCTGGCACCTTTGGCCTGGGAGCTAGGGCTGGACGTTTAGAGTTTTGAGCGTGGACGCTGATTTTGGTGGAGAGGGACGTAAGGCTCTATGTTGAGGCCTTGCTCGGACAGGCGAGCCCGCAGCCCCAATGTGAGTGGGTCTGCGCGAGGGCCGCTGAGGGAGGTTTGAGGGCAGGCATGCGTTTTGGGGCTGGCACCTTTGGCCTGGGAGCTAGGGCTGGACGTTTAGAGTTTTGAGCGTGGACGCTGATTTTGGTGGAGAGGGACGTAAGGCTCTATGTTGAGGCCTTGCTCGGACAGGCGAGCCCGCAGCCCCAATGTGAGTGGGTCTGCGCGAGGGCCGCTGAGGGAGGTTTGAGGGCAGGCATGCGTTTTGGGGCTGGCACCTTTGGCCTGGGAGCTAGGGCTGGACGTTTAGAGTTTTGAGCGTGGACGCTGATTTTGGTGGAGAGGGACGTAAGGCTCTATGTTGAGGCCTTGCTCGGACAGGCGAGCCCGCAGCCCCAATGTGAGTGGGTCTGCGCTAGGGCCGCTGAGGGAGGTTTGAGGGCAGGCATGCGTTTTGGGGCTGGCACCTTTGGCCTGGGAGCTAGGGCTGGACGTTTAGAGTTTTGAGCGTGGACGCTGATTTTGGTGGAGAGGGACGTAAGGCTCTATGTTGAGGCCTTGCTCGGATAGGCGAGCCCGCAGCCCCAATGTGAGTGGGTCTGCGCGAGGGCCGCTGAGGGAGGTTTGAGGGCAGGCATGCGTTTTGGGGCTGGCACCTTTGGCCTGGGAGCTAGGGCTGGACGTTTAGAGTTTTGAGCGTGGACGCTGATTTTGGTGGAGAGGGACGTAAGGCTCTATGTTGAGGCCTTGCTCTGACAGGCGAGCCCGCAGCCCCAATGTGAGTGGGTCTGCGCGAGGGCCGCTGAGGGAGGTTTGAGGGCAGGCATGCGTTTTGGGGCTGGCACCTTTGGCCTGGGAGCTAGGGCTGGACGTTTAGAGTTTTGAGTGTGAACGCTGATTTTGGTGGAGAGGGACGTAAGGCTCTATGTTGAGGCCTTGCTCGGACAGGCGAGCCCGCAGCCCCAATGTGAGTGGGTCTGCGCGAGGGCCGCTGAGGGAGGTTTGAGGGCAGGCATGCGTTTTGGGGCTGGCACCTTTGGCCTGGGAGCTAGGGCTGGACGTTTAGAGTTTTGAGCGTGGACGCTGATTTTGGTGGAGAGGGACGTAAGGCTCTATGTTGAGGCCTTGCTCGGCAGGCGAGCCCGCAGCCCCAATGTGAGTGGGTCTGCGCGAGGGCCGCTGAGGGAGGTTTGAGGGCAGGCATGCGTTTTGGGGCTGGCACCTTTGGCCTGGGAGCTAGGGCTGGACGTTTAGAGTTTTGAGGGTGGACGCTGATTTTGGTGGAGAGGGACGTAAGGCTCTATGTTGAGGCCTTGCTCGGACAGGCGAGCCCGCAGCCCCAATGTGAGTGGGTCTGCGCGAGGGCCGCTGAGGGAGGTTTGAGGGCAGGCATGCGTTTTGGGGCTGGCACCTTTGGCCTGGGAGCTAGGGCTGGACGTTTAGAGTTTTGAGCGTGGACGCTGATTTTGGTGGAGAGGGACGTAAGGCTCTATGTTGAGGCCTTGCTCGGACAGGCGAGCCCGCAGCCCCAATGTGAGTGGGTCTGCGCGAGGGCCGCTGAGGGAGGTTTGAGGGCAGGCATGCGTTTTGGGGCTGGCACCTTTGTCCTGGGAGCTAGGGCTGGACGTTTAGAGTTTTGAGCGTGGACGCTGATTTTGGTGGAGAGGGACGTAAGGCTCTATGTTGAGGCCTTGCTCGGACAGGCGAGCCCGCAGCCCCAATGTGAGTGGGTCTGCGCGAGGGCCGCTGAGGGAGGTTTGAGGGCAGGCATGCGTTTTGGGGCTGGCACCTTTGGCCTGGGAGCTAGGGCTGGACGTTTAGAGTTTTGAGCGTGGACGCTGATTTTGGTGGAGAGGGACGTAAGGCTCTATGTTGAGGCCTTGCTCGGACAGGCGAGCCCGCAGCCCCAATGTGAGTGGGTCTGCGCGAGGGCCGCTGAGGGAGGTTTGAGGGCAGGCATGCGTTTTGGGGCTGGCACCTTTGGCCTGGGAGCTAGGGCTGGACGTTTAGAGTTTTGAGCGTGGACGCTGATTTTGGTGGAGAGGGACGTAAGGCTCTATGTTGAGGCCTTGCTCGGACAGGCGAGCCCGCAGCCCCAATGTGAGTGGGTCTGCGCGAGGGCCGCTGAGGGAGGTTTGAGGGCAGGCATGCGTTTTGGGGCTGGCACCTTTGGCCTGGGAGCTAGGGCTGGACGTTTAGAGTTTTGAGCATGGACGCTGATTTTGGTGGAGAGGGACGTAAGGCTCTATGTTGAGGCCTTGCTCGGACAGGCGAGCCCGCAGCCCCAGTGTGAGTGGGTCTGCGCGAGGGCCGCTGAGGGAGGTTTGAGGGCAGGCATGCGTTTTGGGGCTGGCACCTTTGGCCTGGGAGCTAGGGCTGGACGTTTAGAGTTTTGAGCGTGGACGCTGATTTTGGTGGAGAGGGACGTAAGGCTCTATGTTGAGGCCTTGCTCGGACAGGCGAGCCCGCAGCCCCAATGTGAGTGGGTCTGCGCGAGGGCCGCTGAGGGAGGTTTGAGGGCAGGCATGCGTTTTGGGGCTGGCACCTTTGGCCTGGGAGCTAGGGCTGGACGTTTAGAGTTTTGAGCATGGACGCTGATTTTGGTGGAGAGGGACGTAAGGCTCTATGTTGAGGCCTTGCTCGGACAGGCGAGCCCGCAGCCCCAATGTGAGTGGGTCTGCGCGAGGGCCGCTGAGGGAGGTTTGAGGGCAGGCATGCGTTTTGGGGCTGGCACCTTTGGCCTGGGAGCTAGGGCTGGACGTTTAGAGTTTTGAGCGTGGACGCTGATTTTGGTGGAGAGGGACGTAAGGCTCTATGTTGAGGCCTTGCTCGGACAGGCGAGCCCGCAGCCCCAATGTGAGTGGGTCTGCGCGAGGGCCGCTGAGGGAGGTTTGAGGGCAGGCATGCGTTTTGGGGCTGGCACCTTTGGCCTGGGAGCTAGGGCTGGACGTTTAGAGTTTTGAGCGTGGACGCTGATTTTGGTGGAGAGGGACGTAAGGCTCTATGTTGAGGCCTTGCTCGGACAGGCGAGCCCGCAGCCCCAATGTGAGTGGGTCTGCGCGAGGGCCGCTGAGGGAGGTTTGAGGGCAGGCATGCGTTTTGGGGCTGGCACCTTTGGCCTGGGAGCTAGGGCTGGACGTTTAGAGTTTTGAGCGTGGACGCTGATTTTGGTGGAGAGGGACGTAAGGCTCTATGTTGAGGCCTTGCTCGGACAGGCGAGCCCGCAGCCCCAATGTGAGTGGGTCTGCGCGAGGGCCGCTGAGGGAGGTTTGAGGGCAGGCATGCGTTTTGGGGCTGGCACCTTTGGCCTGGGAGCTAGGGCTGGACGTTTAGAGTTTTGAGCGTGGACGCTGATTTTGGTGGAGAGGGACGTAAGGCTCTATGTTGAGGCCTTGCTCGGACAGGCGAGCCCGCAGCCCCAATGTGAGTGGGTCTGCGCGAGGGCCGCTGAGGGAGGTTTGAGGGCAGGCATGCGTTTTGGGGCTGGCACCTTTGGCCTGGGAGCTAGGGCTGGACGTTTAGAGTTTTGAGCGTGGACGCTGATTTTGGTGGAGAGGGACGTAAGGCTCTATGTTGAGGCCTTGCTCGGACAGGCGAGCCCGCAGCCCCAATGTGAGTGGGTCTGCGCGAGGGCCGCTGAGGGAGGTTTGAGGGCAGGCATGCGTTTTGGGGCTGGCACCTTTGGCCTGGGAGCTAGGGCTGGACGTTTAGAGTTTTGAGCGTGGACGCTGATTTTGGTGGAGAGGGACGTAAGGCTCTATGTTGAGGCCTTGCTCGGACAGGCGAGCCCGCAGCCCCAATGTGAGTGGGTCTGCGCGAGGGCCGCTGAGGGAGGTTTGAGGGCAGGCATGCGTTTTGGGGCTGGCACCTTTGGCCTGGGAGCTAGGGCTGGACGTTTAGAGTTTTGAGCGTGGACGCTGATTTTGGTGGAGAGGGACGTAAGGCTCTATGTTGAGGCCTTGCTCGGACAGGCGAGCCCGCAGCCCCAGTGTGAGTGGGTCTGCGCGAGGGCCGCTGAGGGAGGTTTGAGGGCAGGCATGCGTTTTGGGGCTGGCACCTTTGGCCTGGGAGCTAGGGCTGGACGTTTAGAGTTTTGAGCGTGGACGCTGATTTTGGTGGAGAGGGACGTAAGGCTCTATGTTGAGGCCTTGCTCGGACAGGCGAGCCCGCAGCCCCAATGTGAGTGGGTCTGCGCGAGGGCCGCTGAGGGAGGTTTGAGGGCAGGCATGCGTTTTGGGGCTGGCACCTTTGGCCTGGGAGCTAGGGCTGGACGTTTAGAGTTTTGAGCGTGGACGCTGATTTTGGTGGAGAGGGACGTAAGGCTCTATGTTGAGGCCTTGCTCGGACAGGCGAGCCCGCAGCCCCAATGTGAGTGGGTCTGCGCGAGGGCCGCTGAGGGAGGTTTGAGGGCAGGCATGCGTTTTGGGGCTGGCACCTTTGGCCTGGGAGCTAGGGCTGGACGTTTAGAGTTTTGAGCGTGGACGCTGATTTTGGTGGAGAGGGACGTAAGGCTCTATGTTGAGGCCTTGCTCGGACAGGCGAGCCCGCAGCCCCAATGTGAGTGGGTCTGCGCGAGGGCCGCTGAGGGAGGTTTGAGGGCAGGCATGCGTTTTGGGGCTGGCACCTTTGGCCTGGGAGCTAGGGCTGGACGTTTAGAGTTTTGAGCGTGGACGCTGATTTTGGTGGAGAGGGACGTAAGGCTCTATGTTGAGGCCTTGCTCGGACAGGCGAGCCCGCAGCCCCAATGTGAGTGGGTCTGCGCGAGGGCCGCTGAGGGAGGTTTGAGGGCAGGCATGCGTTTTGGGGCTGGCACCTTTGGCCTGGGAGCTAGGGCTGGACGTTTAGAGTTTTGAGCGTGGACGCTGATTTTGGTGGAGAGGGACGTAAGGCTCTATGTTGAGGCCTTGCTCGGACAGGCGAGCCCGCAGCCCCAATGTGAGTGGGTCTGCGCGAGGGCCGCTGAGGGAGGTTTGAGGGCAGGCATGCGTTTTGGGGCTGGCACCTTTGGCCTGGGAGCTAGGGCTGGACGTTTAGAGTTTTGAGCGTGGACGCTGATTTTGGTGGAGAGGGACGTAAGGCTCTATGTTGAGGCCTTGCTCGGACAGGCGAGCCCGCAGCCCCAATGTGAGTGGGTCTGCGCGAGGGCCGCTGAGGGAGGTTTGAGGGCAGGCATGCGTTTTGGGGCTGGCACCTTTGGCCTGGGAGCTAGGGCTGGACGTTTAGAGTTTTGAGCGTGGACGCTGATTTTGGTGGAGAGGGACGTAAGGCTCTATGTTGAGGCCTTGCTCGGACAGGCGAGCCCGCAGCCCCAATGTGAGTGGGTCTGCGCGAGGGCCGCTGAGGGAGGTTTGAGGGCAGGCATGCGTTTTGGGGCTGGCACCTTTGGCCTGGGAGCTAGGGCTGGACGTTTAGAGTTTTGAGCGTGGACGCTGATTTTGGTGGAGAGGGACGTAAGGCTCTATGTTGAGGCCTTGCTCGGACAGGCGAGCCCGCAGCCCCAATGTGAGTGGGTCTGCGCGAGGGCCGCTGAGGGAGGTTTGAGGGCAGGCATGCGTTTTGGGGCTGGCACCTTTGGCCTGGGAGCTAGGGCTGGACGTTTAGAGTTTTGAGCGTGGACGCTGATTTTGGTGGAGAGGGACGTAAGGCTCTATGTTGAGGCCTTGCTCGGACAGGCGAGCCCGCAGCCCCAATGTGAGTGGGTCTGCGCGAGGGCCGCTGAGGGAGGTTTGAGGGCAGGCATGCGTTTTGGGGCTGGCACCTTTGGCCTGGGAGCTAGGGCTGGACGTTTAGAGTTTTGAGCGTGGACGCTGATTTTGGTGGAGAGGGACGTAAGGCTCTATGTTGAGGCCTTGCTCGGACAGGCGAGCCCGCAGCCCCAATGTGAGTGGGTCTGCGCGAGGGCCGCTGAGGGAGGTTTGAGGGCAGGCATGCGTTTTGGGGCTGGCACCTTTGGCCTGGGAGCTAGGGCTGGACGTTTAGAGTTTTGAGCGTGGACGCTGATTTTGGTGGAGAGGGACGTAAGGCTCTATGTTGAGGCCTTGCTCGGACAGGCGAGCCCGCAGCCCCAATGTGAGTGGGTCTGCGCGAGGGCCGCTGAGGGAGGTTTGAGGGCAGGCATGCGTTTTGGGGCTGGCACCTTTGGCCTGGGAGCTAGGGCTGGACGTTTAGAGTTTTGAGCGTGGACGCTGATTTTGGTGGAGAGGGACGTAAGGCTCTATGTTGAGGCCTTGCTCGGACAGGCGAGCCCGCAGCCCCAATGTGAGTGGGTCTGCGCGAGGGCCGCTGAGGGAGGTTTGAGGGCAGGCATGCGTTTTGGGGCTGGCACCTTTGGCCTGGGAGCTAGGGCTGGACGTTTAGAGTTTTGAGCGTGGACGCTGATTTTGGTGGAGAGGGACGTAAGGCTCTATGTTGAGGCCTTGCTCGGACAGGCGAGCCCGCAGCCCCAATGTGAGTGGGTCTGCGCGAGGGCCGCTGAGGGAGGTTTGAGGGCAGGCATGCGTTTTGGGGCTGGCACCTTTGGCCTGGGAGCTAGGGCTGGACGTTTAGAGTTTTGAGCGTGGACGCTGATTTTGGTGGAGAGGGACGTAAGGCTCTATGTTGAGGCCTTGCTCGGACAGGCGAGCCCGCAGCCCCAATGTGAGTGGGTCTGCGCGAGGGCCGCTGAGGGAGGTTTGAGGGCAGGCATGCGTTTTGGGGCTGGCACCTTTGGCCTGGGAGCTAGGGCTGGACGTTTAGAGTTTTGAGCGTGGACGCTGATTTTGGTGGAGAGGGACGTAAGGCTCTATGTTGAGGCCTTGCTCGGACAGGCGAGCCCGCAGCCCCAATGTGAGTGGGTCTGCGCGAGGGCCGCTGAGGGAGGTTTGAGGGCAGGCATGCGTTTTGGGGCTGGCACCTTTGGCCTGGGAGCTAGGGCTGGACGTTTAGAGTTTTGAGCGTGGACGCTGATTTTGGTGGAGAGGGACGTAAGGCTCTATGTTGAGGCCTTGCTCGGACAGGCGAGCCCGCAGCCCCAATGTGAGTGGGTCTGCGCGAGGGCCGCTGAGGGAGGTTTGAGGGCAGGCATGCGTTTTGGGGCTGGCACCTTTGGCCTGGGAGCTAGGGCTGGACGTTTAGAGTTTTGAGCGTGGACGCTGATTTTGGTGGAGAGGGACGTAAGGCTCTATGTTGAGGCCTTGCTCGGACAGGCGAGCCCGCAGCCCCAATGTGAGTGGGTCTGCGCGAGGGCCGCTGAGGGAGGTTTGAGGGCAGGCATGCGTTTTGGGGCTGGCACCTTTGGCCTGGGAGCTAGGGCTGGACGTTTAGAGTTTTGAGCGTGGACGCTGATTTTGGTGGAGAGGGACGTAAGGCTCTATGTTGAGGCCTTGCTCGGACAGGCGAGCCCGCAGCCCCAATGTGAGTGGGTCTGCGCGAGGGCCGCTGAGGGAGGTTTGAGGGCAGGCATGCGTTTTGGGGCTGGCACCTTTGGCCTGGGAGCTAGGGCTGGACGTTTAGAGTTTTGAGCGTGGACGCTGATTTTGGTGGAGAGGGACGTAAGGCTCTATGTTGAGGCCTTGCTCGGACAGGCGAGCCCGCAGCCCCAATGTGAGTGGGTCTGCGCGAGGGCCGCTGAGGGAGGTTTGAGGGCAGGCATGCGTTTTGGGGCTGGCACCTTTGGCCTGGGAGCTAGGGCTGGACGTTTAGAGTTTTGAGCGTGGACGCTGATTTTGGTGGAGAGGGACGTAAGGCTCTATGTTGAGGCCTTGCTCGGACAGGCGAGCCCGCAGCCCCAATGTGAGTGGGTCTGCGCGAGGGCCGCTGAGGGAGGTTTGAGGGCAGGCATGCGTTTTGGGGCTGGCACCTTTGGCCTGGGAGCTAGGGCTGGACGTTTAGAGTTTTGAGCGTGGACGCTGATTTTGGTGGAGAGGGACGTAAGGCTCTATGTTGAGGCCTTGCTCGGACAGGCGAGCCCGCAGCCCCAATGTGAGTGGGTCTGCGCGAGGGCCGCTGAGGGAGGTTTGAGGGCAGGCATGCGTTTTGGGGCTGGCACCTTTGGCCTGGGAGCTAGGGCTGGACGTTTAGAGTTTTGAGCGTGGACGCTGATTTTGGTGGAGAGGGACGTAAGGCTCTATGTTGAGGCCTTGCTCGGACAGGCGAGCCCGCAGCCCCAATGTGAGTGGGTCTGCGCGAGGGCCGCTGAGGGAGGTTTGAGGGCAGGCATGCGTTTTGGGGCTGGCACCTTTGGCCTGGGAGCTAGGGCTGGACGTTTAGAGTTTTGAGCGTGGACGCTGATTTTGGTGGAGAGGGACGTAAGGCTCTATGTTGAGGCCTTGCTCGGACAGGCGAGCCCGCAGCCCCAATGTGAGTGGGTCTGCGCGAGGGCCGCTGAGGGAGGTTTGAGGGCAGGCATGCGTTTTGGGGCTGGCACCTTTGGCCTGGGAGCTAGGGCTGGACGTTTAGAGTTTTGAGCGTGGACGCTGATTTTGGTGGAGAGGGACGTAAGGCTCTATGTTGAGGCCTTGCTCGGACAGGCGAGCCCGCAGCCCCAATGTGAGTGGGTCTGCGCGAGGGCCGCTGAGGGAGGTTTGAGGGCAGGCATGCGTTTTGGGGCTGGCACCTTTGGCCTGGGAGCTAGGGCTGGACGTTTAGAGTTTTGAGCGTGGACGCTGATTTTGGTGGAGAGGGACGTAAGGCTCTATGTTGAGGCCTTGCTCGGACAGGCGAGCCCGCAGCCCCAATGTGAGTGGGTCTGCGCGAGGGCCGCTGAGGGAGGTTTGAGGGCAGGCATGCGTTTTGGGGCTGGCACCTTTGGCCTGGGAGCTAGGGCTGGACGTTTAGAGTTTTGAGCGTGGACGCTGATTTTGGTGGAGAGGGACGTAAGGCTCTATGTTGAGGCCTTGCTCGGACAGGCGAGCCCGCAGCCCCAATGTGAGTGGGTCTGCGCGAGGGCCGCTGAGGGAGGTTTGAGGGCAGGCATGCGTTTTGGGGCTGGCACCTTTGGCCTGGGAGCTAGGGCTGGACGTTTAGAGTTTTGAGCGTGGACGCTGATTTTGGTGGAGAGGGACGTAAGGCTCTATGTTGAGGCCTTGCTCGGACAGGCGAGCCCGCAGCCCCAATGTGAGTGGGTCTGCGCGAGGGCCGCTGAGGGAGGTTTGAGGGCAGGCATGCGTTTTGGGGCTGGCACCTTTGGCCTGGGAGCTAGGGCTGGACGTTTAGAGTTTTGAGCGTGGACGCTGATTTTGGTGGAGAGGGACGTAAGGCTCTATGTTGAGGCCTTGCTCGGACAGGCGAGCCCGCAGCCCCAATGTGAGTGGGTCTGCGCGAGGGCCGCTGAGGGAGGTTTGAGGGCAGGCATGCGTTTTGGGGCTGGCACCTTTGGCCTGGGAGCTAGGGCTGGACGTTTAGAGTTTTGAGCGTGGACGCTGATTTTGGTGGAGAGGGACGTAAGGCTCTATGTTGAGGCCTTGCTCGGACAGGCGAGCCCGCAGCCCCAATGTGAGTGGGTCTGCGCGAGGGCCGCTGAGGGAGGTTTGAGGGCAGGCATGCGTTTTGGGGCTGGCACCTTTGGCCTGGGAGCTAGGGCTGGACGTTTAGAGTTTTGAGCGTGGACGCTGATTTTGGTGGAGAGGGACGTAAGGCTCTATGTTGAGGCCTTGCTCGGACAGGCGAGCCCGCAGCCCCAATGTGAGTGGGTCTGCGCGAGGGCCGCTGAGGGAGGTTTGAGGGCAGGCATGCGTTTTGGGGCTGGCACCTTTGGCCTGGGAGCTAGGGCTGGACGTTTAGAGTTTTGAGCGTGGACGCTGATTTTGGTGGAGAGGGACGTAAGGCTCTATGTTGAGGCCTTGCTCGGACAGGCGAGCCCGCAGCCCCAATGTGAGTGGGTCTGCGCGAGGGCCGCTGAGGGAGGTTTGAGGGCAGGCATGCGTTTTGGGGCTGGCACCTTTGGCCTGGGAGCTAGGGCTGGACGTTTAGAGTTTTGAGCGTGGACGCTGATTTTGGTGGAGAGGGACGTAAGGCTCTATGTTGAGGCCTTGCTCGGACAGGCGAGCCCGCAGCCCCAATGTGAGTGGGTCTGCGCGAGGGCCGCTGAGGGAGGTTTGAGGGCAGGCATGCGTTTTGGGGCTGGCACCTTTGGCCTGGGAGCTAGGGCTGGACGTTTAGAGTTTTGAGCGTGGACGCTGATTTTGGTGGAGAGGGACGTAAGGCTCTATGTTGAGGCCTTGCTCGGACAGGCGAGCCCGCAGCCCCAATGTGAGTGGGTCTGCGCGAGGGCCGCTGAGGGAGGTTTGAGGGCAGGCATGCGTTTTGGGGCTGGCACCTTTGGCCTGGGAGCTAGGGCTGGACGTTTAGAGTTTTGAGCGTGGACGCTGATTTTGGTGGAGAGGGACGTAAGGCTCTATGTTGAGGCCTTGCTCGGACAGGCGAGCCCGCAGCCCCAATGTGAGTGGGTCTGCGCGAGGGCCGCTGAGGGAGGTTTGAGGGCAGGCATGCGTTTTGGGGCTGGCACCTTTGGCCTGGGAGCTAGGGCTGGACGTTTAGAGTTTTGAGCGTGGACGCTGATTTTGGTGGAGAGGGACGTAAGGCTCTATGTTGAGGCCTTGCTCGGACAGGCGAGCCCGCAGCCCCAATGTGAGTGGGTCTGCGCGAGGGCCGCTGAGGGAGGTTTGAGGGCAGGCATGCGTTTTGGGGCTGGCACCTTTGGCCTGGGAGCTAGGGCTGGACGTTTAGAGTTTTGAGCGTGGACGCTGATTTTGGTGGAGAGGGACGTAAGGCTCTATGTTGAGGCCTTGCTCGGACAGGCGAGCCCGCAGCCCCAATGTGAGTGGGTCTGCGCGAGGGCCGCTGAGGGAGGTTTGAGGGCAGGCATGCGTTTTGGGGCTGGCACCTTTGGCCTGGGAGCTAGGGCTGGACGTTTAGAGTTTTGAGCGTGGACGCTGATTTTGGTGGAGAGGGACGTAAGGCTCTATGTTGAGGCCTTGCTCGGACAGGCGAGCCCGCAGCCCCAATGTGAGTGGGTCTGCGCGAGGGCCGCTGAGGGAGGTTTGAGGGCAGGCATGCGTTTTGGGGCTGGCACCTTTGGCCTGGGAGCTAGGGCTGGACGTTTAGAGTTTTGAGCGTGGACGCTGATTTTGGTGGAGAGGGACGTAAGGCTCTATGTTGAGGCCTTGCTCGGACAGGCGAGCCCGCAGCCCCAATGTGAGTGGGTCTGCGCGAGGGCCGCTGAGGGAGGTTTGAGGGCAGGCATGCGTTTTGGGGCTGGCACCTTTGGCCTGGGAGCTAGGGCTGGACGTTTAGAGTTTTGAGCGTGGACGCTGATTTTGGTGGAGAGGGACGTAAGGCTCTATGTTGAGGCCTTGCTCGGACAGGCGAGCCCGCAGCCCCAATGTGAGTGGGTCTGCGCGAGGGCCGCTGAGGGAGGTTTGAGGGCAGGCATGCGTTTTGGGGCTGGCACCTTTGGCCTGGGAGCTAGGGCTGGACGTTTAGAGTTTTGAGCGTGGACGCTGATTTTGGTGGAGAGGGACGTAAGGCTCTATGTTGAGGCCTTGCTCGGACAGGCGAGCCCGCAGCCCCAATGTGAGTGGGTCTGCGCGAGGGCCGCTGAGGGAGGTTTGAGGGCAGGCATGCGTTTTGGGGCTGGCACCTTTGGCCTGGGAGCTAGGGCTGGACGTTTAGAGTTTTGAGCGTGGACGCTGATTTTGGTGGAGAGGGACGTAAGGCTCTATGTTGAGGCCTTGCTCGGACAGGCGAGCCCGCAGCCCCAATGTGAGTGGGTCTGCGCGAGGGCCGCTGAGGGAGGTTTGAGGGCAGGCATGCGTTTTGGGGCTGGCACCTTTGGCCTGGGAGCTAGGGCTGGACGTTTAGAGTTTTGAGCGTGGACGCTGATTTTGGTGGAGAGGGACGTAAGGCTCTATGTTGAGGCCTTGCTCGGACAGGCGAGCCCGCAGCCCCAATGTGAGTGGGTCTGCGCGAGGGCCGCTGAGGGAGGTTTGAGGGCAGGCATGCGTTTTGGGGCTGGCACCTTTGGCCTGGGAGCTAGGGCTGGACGTTTAGAGTTTTGAGCGTGGACGCTGATTTTGGTGGAGAGGGACGTAAGGCTCTATGTTGAGGCCTTGCTCGGACAGGCGAGCCCGCAGCCCCAATGTGAGTGGGTCTGCGCGAGGGCCGCTGAGGGAGGTTTGAGGGCAGGCATGCGTTTTGGGGCTGGCACCTTTGGCCTGGGAGCTAGGGCTGGACGTTTAGAGTTTTGAGCGTGGACGCTGATTTTGGTGGAGAGGGACGTAAGGCTCTATGTTGAGGCCTTGCTCGGACAGGCGAGCCCGCAGCCCCAATGTGAGTGGGTCTGCGCGAGGGCCGCTGAGGGAGGTTTGAGGGCAGGCATGCGTTTTGGGGCTGGCACCTTTGGCCTGGGAGCTAGGGCTGGACGTTTAGAGTTTTGAGCGTGGACGCTGATTTTGGTGGAGAGGGACGTAAGGCTCTATGTTGAGGCCTTGCTCGGACAGGCGAGCCCGCAGCCCCAATGTGAGTGGGTCTGCGCGAGGGCCGCTGAGGGAGGTTTGAGGGCAGGCATGCGTTTTGGGGCTGGCACCTTTGGCCTGGGAGCTAGGGCTGGACGTTTAGAGTTTTGAGCGTGGACGCTGATTTTGGTGGAGAGGGACGTAAGGCTCTATGTTGAGGCCTTGCTCGGACAGGCGAGCCCGCAGCCCCAATGTGAGTGGGTCTGCGCGAGGGCCGCTGAGGGAGGTTTGAGGGCAGGCATGCGTTTTGGGGCTGGCACCTTTGGCCTGGGAGCTAGGGCTGGACGTTTAGAGTTTTGAGCGTGGACGCTGATTTTGGTGGAGAGGGACGTAAGGCTCTATGTTGAGGCCTTGCTCGGACAGGCGAGCCCGCAGCCCCAATGTGAGTGGGTCTGCGCGAGGGCCGCTGAGGGAGGTTTGAGGGCAGGCATGCGTTTTGGGGCTGGCACCTTTGGCCTGGGAGCTAGGGCTGGACGTTTAGAGTTTTGAGCGTGGACGCTGATTTTGGTGGAGAGGGACGTAAGGCTCTATGTTGAGGCCTTGCTCGGACAGGCGAGCCCGCAGCCCCAATGTGAGTGGGTCTGCGCGAGGGCCGCTGAGGGAGGTTTGAGGGCAGGCATGCGTTTTGGGGCTGGCACCTTTGGCCTGGGAGCTAGGGCTGGACGTTTAGAGTTTTGAGCGTGGACGCTGATTTTGGTGGAGAGGGACGTAAGGCTCTATGTTGAGGCCTTGCTCGGACAGGCGAGCCCGCAGCCCCAATGTGAGTGGGTCTGCGCGAGGGCCGCTGAGGGAGGTTTGAGGGCAGGCATGCGTTTTGGGGCTGGCACCTTTGGCCTGGGAGCTAGGGCTGGACGTTTAGAGTTTTGAGCGTGGACGCTGATTTTGGTGGAGAGGGACGTAAGGCTCTATGTTGAGGCCTTGCTCGGACAGGCGAGCCCGCAGCCCCAATGTGAGTGGGTCTGCGCGAGGGCCGCTGAGGGAGGTTTGAGGGCAGGCATGCGTTTTGGGGCTGGCACCTTTGGCCTGGGAGCTAGGGCTGGACGTTTAGAGTTTTGAGCGTGGACGCTGATTTTGGTGGAGAGGGACGTAAGGCTCTATGTTGAGGCCTTGCTCGGACAGGCGAGCCCGCAGCCCCAATGTGAGTGGGTCTGCGCGAGGGCCGCTGAGGGAGGTTTGAGGGCAGGCATGCGTTTTGGGGCTGGCACCTTTGGCCTGGGAGCTAGGGCTGGACGTTTAGAGTTTTGAGCGTGGACGCTGATTTTGGTGGAGAGGGACGTAAGGCTCTATGTTGAGGCCTTGCTCGGACAGGCGAGCCCGCAGCCCCAATGTGAGTGGGTCTGCGCGAGGGCCGCTGAGGGAGGTTTGAGGGCAGGCATGCGTTTTGGGGCTGGCACCTTTGTCCTGGGAGCTAGGGCTGGACGTTTAGAGTTTTGAGCGTGGACGCTGATTTTGGTGGAGAGGGACGTAAGGCTCTATGTTGAGGCCTTGCTCGGACAGGCGAGCCCGCAGCCCCAATGTGAGTGGGTCTGCGCGAGGGCCGCTGAGGGAGGTTTGAGGGCAGGCATGCGTTTTGGGGCTGGCACCTTTGGCCTGGGAGCTAGGGCTGGACGTTTAGAGTTTTGAGCGTGGACGCTGATTTTGGTGGAGAGGGACGTAAGGCTCTATGTTGAGGCCTTGCTCGGACAGGCGAGCCCGCAGCCCCAATGTGAGTGGGTCTGCGCGAGGGCCGCTGAGGGAGGTTTGAGGGCAGGCATGCGTTTTGGGGCTGGCACCTTTGGCCTGGGAGCTAGGGCTGGACGTTTAGAGTTTTGAGCGTGGACGCTGATTTTGGTGGAGAGGGACGTAAGGCTCTATGTTGAGGCCTTGCTCGGACAGGCGAGCCCGCAGCCCCAATGTGAGTGGGTCTGCGCGAGGGCCGCTGAGGGAGGTTTGAGGGCAGGCATGCGTTTTGGGGCTGGCACCTTTGGCCTGGGAGCTAGGGCTGGACGTTTAGAGTTTTGAGCGTGGACGCTGATTTTGGTGGAGAGGGACGTAAGGCTCTATGTTGAGGCCTTGCTCGGACAGGCGAGCCCGCAGCCCCAATGTGAGTGGGTCTGCGCGAGGGCCGCTGAGGGAGGTTTGAGGGCAGGCATGCGTTTTGGGGCTGGCACCTTTGGCCTGGGAGCTAGGGCTGGACGTTTAGAGTTTTGAGCGTGGACGCTGATTTTGGTGGAGAGGGACGTAAGGCTCTATGTTGAGGCCTTGCTCGGACAGGCGAGCCCGCAGCCCCAATGTGAGTGGGTCTGCGCGAGGGCCGCTGAGGGAGGTTTGAGGGCAGGCATGCGTTTTGGGGCTGGCACCTTTGGCCTGGGAGCTAGGGCTGGACGTTTAGAGTTTTGAGCGTGGACGCTGATTTTGGTGGAGAGGGACGTAAGGCTCTATGTTGAGGCCTTGCTCGGACAGGCGAGCCCGCAGCCCCAATGTGAGTGGGTCTGCGCGAGGGCCGCTGAGGGAGGTTTGAGGGCAGGCATGCGTTTTGGGGCTGGCACCTTTGGCCTGGGAGCTAGGGCTGGACGTTTAGAGTTTTGAGCGTGGACGCTGATTTTGGTGGAGAGGGACGTAAGGCTCTATGTTGAGGCCTTGCTCGGACAGGCGAGCCCGCAGCCCCAATGTGAGTGGGTCTGCGCGAGGGCCGCTGAGGGAGGTTTGAGGGCAGGCATGCGTTTTGGGGCTGGCACCTTTGGCCTGGGAGCTAGGGCTGGACGTTTAGAGTTTTGAGCGTGGACGCTGATTTTGGTGGAGAGGGACGTAAGGCTCTATGTTGAGGCCTTGCTCGGACAGGCGAGCCCGCAGCCCCAATGTGAGTGGGTCTGCGCGAGGGCCGCTGAGGGAGGTTTGAGGGCAGGCATGCGTTTTGGGGCTGGCACCTTTGGCCTGGGAGCTAGGGCTGGACGTTTAGAGTTTTGAGCGTGGACGCTGATTTTGGTGGAGAGGGACGTAAGGCTCTATGTTGAGGCCTTGCTCGGACAGGCGAGCCCGCAGCCCCAATGTGAGTGGGTCTGCGCGAGGGCCGCTGAGGGAGGTTTGAGGGCAGGCATGCGTTTTGGGGCTGGCACCTTTGGCCTGGGAGCTAGGGCTGGACGTTTAGAGTTTTGAGCGTGGACGCTGATTTTGGTGGAGAGGGACGTAAGGCTCTATGTTGAGGCCTTGCTCGGACAGGCGAGCCCGCAGCCCCAATGTGAGTGGGTCTGCGCGAGGGCCGCTGAGGGAGGTTTGAGGGCAGGCATGCGTTTTGGGGCTGGCACCTTTGGCCTGGGAGCTAGGGCTGGACGTTTAGAGTTTTGAGCGTGGACGCTGATTTTGGTGGAGAGGGACGTAAGGCTCTATGTTGAGGCCTTGCTCGGACAGGCGAGCCCGCAGCCCCAATGTGAGTGGGTCTGCGCGAGGGCCGCTGAGGGAGGTTTGAGGGCAGGCATGCGTTTTGGGGCTGGCACCTTTGGCCTGGGAGCTAGGGCTGGACGTTTAGAGTTTTGAGCGTGGACGCTGATTTTGGTGGAGAGGGACGTAAGGCTCTATGTTGAGGCCTTGCTCGGACAGGCGAGCCCGCAGCCCCAATGTGAGTGGGTCTGCGCGAGGGCCGCTGAGGGAGGTTTGAGGGCAGGCATGCGTTTTGGGGCTGGCACCTTTGGCCTGGGAGCTAGGGCTGGACGTTTAGAGTTTTGAGCGTGGACGCTGATTTTGGTGGAGAGGGACGTAAGGCTCTATGTTGAGGCCTTGCTCGGACAGGCGAGCCCGCAGCCCCAATGTGAGTGGGTCTGCGCGAGGGCCGCTGAGGGAGGTTTGAGGGCAGGCATGCGTTTTGGGGCTGGCACCTTTGGCCTGGGAGCTAGGGCTGGACGTTTAGATTTTTGAGCGTGGACGCTGATTTTGGTGGAGAGGGACGTAAGGCTCTATGTTGAGGCCTTGCTCGGACAGGCGAGCCCGCAGCCCCAATGTGAGTGGGTCTGCGCGAGGGCCGCTGAGGGAGGTTTGAGGGCAGGCATGCGTTTTGGGGCTGGCACCTTTGGCCTGGGAGCTAGGGCTGGACGTTTAGAGTTTTGAGGTGGACGCTGATTTTGGTGGAGAGGGACGTAAGGCTCTATGTTGAGGCCTTGCTCGGACAGGCGAGCCCGCAGCCCCAATGTGAGTGGGTCTGCGCGAGGGCCGCTGAGGGAGGTTTGAGGGCAGGCATGCGTTTTGGGGCTGGCACCTTTGGCCTGGGAGCTAGGGCTGGACGTTTAGAGTTTTGAGCGTGGACGCTGATTTTGGTGGAGAGGGACGTAAGGCTCTATGTTGAGGCCTTGCTCGGACAGGCGAGCCCGCAGCCCCAATGTGAGTGGGTCTGCGCGAGGGCCGCTGAGGGAGGTTTGAGGGCAGGCATGCGTTTTGGGGCTGGCACCTTTGGCCTGGGAGCTAGGGCTGGACGTTTAGAGTTTTGAGCGTGGACGCTGATTTTGGTGGAGAGGGACGTAAGGCTCTATGTTGAGGCCTTGCTCGGACAGGCGAGCCCGCAGCCCCAATGTGAGTGGGTCTGCGCGAGGGCCGCTGAGGGAGGTTTGAGGGCAGGCATGCGTTTTGGGGCTGGCACCTTTGGCCTGGGAGCTAGGGCTGGACGTTTAGAGTTTTGAGCGTGGACGCTGATTTTGGTGGAGAGGGACGTAAGGCTCTATGTTGAGGCCTTGCTCGGACAGGCGAGCCCGCAGCCCCAATGTGAGTGGGTCTGCGCGAGGGCCGCTGAGGGAGGTTTGAGGGCAGGCATGCGTTTTGGGGCTGGCACCTTTGGCCTGGGAGCTAGGGCTGGACGTTTAGAGTTTTGAGCGTGGACGCTGATTTTGGTGGAGAGGGACGTAAGGCTCTATGTTGAGGCCTTGCTCGGACAGGCGAGCCCGCAGCCCCAATGTGAGTGGGTCTGCGCGAGGGCCGCTGAGGGAGGTTTGAGGGCAGGCATGCGTTTTGGGGCTGGCACCTTTGGCCTGGGAGCTAGGGCTGGACGTTTAGAGTTTTGAGCGTGGACGCTGATTTTGGTGGAGAGGGACGTAAGGCTCTATGTTGAGGCCTTGCTCGGACAGGCGAGCCCGCAGCCCCAATGTGAGTGGGTCTGCGCGAGGGCCGCTGAGGGAGGTTTGAGGGCAGGCATGCGTTTTGGGGCTGGCACCTTTGGCCTGGGAGCTAGGGCTGGACGTTTAGAGTTTTGAGCGTGGACGCTGATTTTGGTGGAGAGGGACGTAAGGCTCTATGTTGAGGCCTTGCTCGGACAGGCGAGCCCGCAGCCCCAATGTGAGTGGGTCTGCGCGAGGGCCGCTGAGGGAGGTTTGAGGGCAGGCATGCGTTTTGGGGCTGGCACCTTTGGCCTGGGAGCTAGGGCTGGACGTTTAGAGTTTTGAGCGTGGACGCTGATTTTGGTGGAGAGGGACGTAAGGCTCTATGTTGAGGCCTTGCTCGGACAGGCGAGCCCGCAGCCCCAATGTGAGTGGGTCTGCGCGAGGGCCGCTGAGGGAGGTTTGAGGGCAGGCATGCGTTTTGGGGCTGGCACCTTTGGCCTGGGAGCTAGGGCTGGACGTTTAGAGTTTTGAGCGTGGACGCTGATTTTGGTGGAGAGGGACGTAAGGCTCTATGTTGAGGCCTTGCTCGGACAGGCGAGCCCGCAGCCCCAATGTGAGTGGGTCTGCGCGAGGGCCGCTGAGGGAGGTTTGAGGGCAGGCATGCGTTTTGGGGCTGGCACCTTTGGCCTGGGAGCTAGGGCTGGACGTTTAGAGTTTTGAGCGTGGACGCTGATTTTGGTGGAGAGGGACGTAAGGCTCTATGTTGAGGCCTTGCTCGGACAGGCGAGCCCGCAGCCCCAATGTGAGTGGGTCTGCGCGAGGGCCGCTGAGGGAGGTTTGAGGGCAGGCATGCGTTTTGGGGCTGGCACCTTTGGCCTGGGAGCTAGGGCTGGACGTTTAGAGTTTTGAGCGTGGACGCTGATTTTGGTGGAGAGGGACGTAAGGCTCTATGTTGAGGCCTTGCTCGGACAGGCGAGCCCGCAGCCCCAATGTGAGTGGGTCTGCGCGAGGGCCGCTGAGGGAGGTTTGAGGGCAGGCATGCGTTTTGGGGCTGGCACCTTTGGCCTGGGAGCTAGGGCTGGACGTTTAGAGTTTTGAGCGTGGACGCTGATTTTGGTGGAGAGGGACGTAAGGCTCTATGTTGAGGCCTTGCTCGGACAGGCGAGCCCGCAGCCCCAATGTGAGTGGGTCTGCGCGAGGGCCGCTGAGGGAGGTTTGAGGGCAGGCATGCGTTTTGGGGCTGGCACCTTTGGCCTGGGAGCTAGGGCTGGACGTTTAGAGTTTTGAGCGTGGACGCTGATTTTGGTGGAGAGGGACGTAAGGCTCTATGTTGAGGCCTTGCTCGGACAGGCGAGCCCGCAGCCCCAATGTGAGTGGGTCTGCGCGAGGGCCGCTGAGGGAGGTTTGAGGGCAGGCATGCGTTTTGGGGCTGGCACCTTTGGCCTGGGAGCTAGGGCTGGACGTTTAGAGTTTTGAGCGTGGACGCTGATTTTGGTGGAGAGGGACGTAAGGCTCTATGTTGAGGCCTTGCTCGGACAGGCGAGCCCGCAGCCCCAATGTGAGTGGGTCTGCGCGAGGGCCGCTGAGGGAGGTTTGAGGGCAGGCATGCGTTTTGGGGCTGGCACCTTTGGCCTGGGAGCTAGGGCTGGACGTTTAGAGTTTTGAGCGTGGACGCTGATTTTGGTGGAGAGGGACGTAAGGCTCTATGTTGAGGCCTTGCTCGGACAGGCGAGCCCGCAGCCCCAATGTGAGTGGGTCTGCGCGAGGGCCGCTGAGGGAGGTTTGAGGGCAGGCATGCGTTTTGGGGCTGGCACCTTTGGCCTGGGAGCTAGGGCTGGACGTTTAGAGTTTTGAGGGTGGACGCTGATTTTGGTGGAGAGGGACGTAAGGCTCTATGTTGAGGCCTTGCTCGGACAGGCGAGCCCGCAGCCCCAATGTGAGTGGGTCTGCGCGAGGGCCGCTGAGGGAGGTTTGAGGGCAGGCATGCGTTTTGGGGCTGGCACCTTTGGCCTGGGAGCTAGGGCTGGACGTTTAGAGTTTTGAGCGTGGACGCTGATTTTGGTGGAGAGGGACGTAAGGCTCTATGTTGAGGCCTTGCTCGGACAGGCGAGCCCGCAGCCCCAATGTGAGTGGGTCTGCGCGAGGGCCGCTGAGGGAGGTTTGAGGGCAGGCATGCGTTTTGGGGCTGGCACCTTTGGCCTGGGAGCTAGGGCTGGACGTTTAGAGTTTTGAGCGTGGACGCTGATTTTGGTGGAGAGGGACGTAAGGCTCTATGTTGAGGCCTTGCTCGGACAGGCGAGCCCGCAGCCCCAATGTGAGTGGGTCTGCGCGAGGGCCGCTGAGGGAGGTTTGAGGGCAGGCATGCGTTTTGGGGCTGGCACCTTTGGCCTGGGAGCTAGGGCTGGACGTTTAGAGTTTTGAGCGTGGACGCTGATTTTGGTGGAGAGGGACGTAAGGCTCTATGTTGAGGCCTTGCTCGGACAGGCGAGCCCGCAGCCCCAATGTGAGTGGGTCTGCGCGAGGGCCGCTGAGGGAGGTTTGAGGGCAGGCATGCGTTTTGGGGCTGGCACCTTTGGCCTGGGAGCTAGGGCTGGACGTTTAGAGTTTTGAGCGTGGACGCTGATTTTGGTGGAGAGGGACGTAAGGCTCTATGTTGAGGCCTTGCTCGGACAGGCGAGCCCGCAGCCCCAATGTGAGTGGGTCTGCGCGAGGGCCGCTGAGGGAGGTTTGAGGGCAGGCATGCGTTTTGGGGCTGGCACCTTTGGCCTGGGAGCTAGGGCTGGACGTTTAGAGTTTTGAGCGTGGACGCTGATTTTGGTGGAGAGGGACGTAAGGCTCTATGTTGAGGCCTTGCTCGGACAGGCGAGCCCGCAGCCCCAATGTGAGTGGGTCTGCGCGAGGGCCGCTGAGGGAGGTTTGAGGGCAGGCATGCGTTTTGGGGCTGGCACCTTTGGCCTGGGAGCTAGGGCTGGACGTTTAGAGTTTTGAGCGTGGACGCTGATTTTGGTGGAGAGGGACGTAAGGCTCTATGTTGAGGCCTTGCTCGGACAGGCGAGCCCGCAGCCCCAATGTGAGTGGGTCTGCGCGAGGGCCGCTGAGGGAGGTTTGAGGGCAGGCATGCGTTTTGGGGCTGGCACCTTTGGCCTGGGAGCTAGGGCTGGACGTTTAGAGTTTTGAGCGTGGACGCTGATTTTGGTGGAGAGGGACGTAAGGCTCTATGTTGAGGCCTTGCTCGGACAGGCGAGCCCGCAGCCCCAATGTGAGTGGGTCTGCGCGAGGGCCGCTGAGGGAGGTTTGAGGGCAGGCATGCGTTTTGGGGCTGGCACCTTTGGCCTGGGAGCTAGGGCTGGACGTTTAGAGTTTTGAGCGTGGACGCTGATTTTGGTGGAGAGGGACGTAAGGCTCTATGTTGAGGCCTTGCTCGGACAGGCGAGCCCGCAGCCCCAATGTGAGTGGGTCTGCGCGAGGGCCGCTGAGGGAGGTTTGAGGGCAGGCATGCGTTTTGGGGCTGGCACCTTTGGCCTGGGAGCTAGGGCTGGACGTTTAGAGTTTTGAGCGTGGACGCTGATTTTGGTGGAGAGGGACGTAAGGCTCTATGTTGAGGCCTTGCTCGGACAGGCGAGCCCGCAGCCCCAATGTGAGTGGGTCTGCGCGAGGGCCGCTGAGGGAGGTTTGAGGGCAGGCATGCGTTTTGGGGCTGGCACCTTTGGCCTGGGAGCTAGGGCTGGACGTTTAGAGTTTTGAGCGTGGACGCTGATTTTGGTGGAGAGGGACGTAAGGCTCTATGTTGAGGCCTTGCTCGGACAGGCGAGCCCGCAGCCCCAATGTGAGTGGGTCTGCGCGAGGGCCGCTGAGGGAGGTTTGAGGGCAGGCATGCGTTTTGGGGCTGGCACCTTTGGCCTGGGAGCTAGGGCTGGACGTTTAGAGTTTTGAGCGTGGACGCTGATTTTGGTGGAGAGGGACGTAAGGCTCTATGTTGAGGCCTTGCTCGGACAGGCGAGCCCGCAGCCCCAATGTGAGTGGGTCTGCGCGAGGGCCGCTGAGGGAGGTTTGAGGGCAGGCATGCGTTTTGGGGCTGGCACCTTTGGCCTGGGAGCTAGGGCTGGACGTTTAGAGTTTTGAGCGTGGACGCTGATTTTGGTGGAGAGGGACGTAAGGCTCTATGTTGAGGCCTTGCTCGGACAGGCGAGCCCGCAGCCCCAATGTGAGTGGGTCTGCGCGAGGGCCGCTGAGGGAGGTTTGAGGGCAGGCATGCGTTTTGGGGCTGGCACCTTTGGCCTGGGAGCTAGGGCTGGACGTTTAGAGTTTTGAGCGTGGACGCTGATTTTGGTGGAGAGGGACGTAAGGCTCTATGTTGAGGCCTTGCTCGGACAGGCGAGCCCGCAGCCCCAATGTGAGTGGGTCTGCGCGAGGGCCGCTGAGGGAGGTTTGAGGGCAGGCATGCGTTTTGGGGCTGGCACCTTTGGCCTGGGAGCTAGGGCTGGACGTTTAGAGTTTTGAGCGTGGACGCTGATTTTGGTGGAGAGGGACGTAAGGCTCTATGTTGAGGCCTTGCTCGGACAGGCGAGCCCGCAGCCCCAATGTGAGTGGGTCTGCGCGAGGGCCGCTGAGGGAGGTTTGAGGGCAGGCATGCGTTTTGGGGCTGGCACCTTTGGCCTGGGAGCTAGGGCTGGACGTTTAGAGTTTTGAGCGTGGACGCTGATTTTGGTGGAGAGGGACGTAAGGCTCTATGTTGAGGCCTTGCTCGGACAGGCGAGCCCGCAGCCCCAATGTGAGTGGGTCTGCGCGAGGGCCGCTGAGGGAGGTTTGAGGGCAGGCATGCGTTTTGGGGCTGGCACCTTTGGCCTGGGAGCTAGGGCTGGACGTTTAGAGTTTTGAGCGTGGACGCTGATTTTGGTGGAGAGGGACGTAAGGCTCTATGTTGAGGCCTTGCTCGGACAGGCGAGCCCGCAGCCCCAATGTGAGTGGGTCTGCGCGAGGGCCGCTGAGGGAGGTTTGAGGGCAGGCATGCGTTTTGGGGCTGGCACCTTTGGCCTGGGAGCTAGGGCTGGACGTTTAGAGTTTTGAGCGTGGACGCTGATTTTGGTGGAGAGGGACGTAAGGCTCTATGTTGAGGCCTTGCTCGGACAGGCGAGCCCGCAGCCCCAATGTGAGTGGGTCTGCGCGAGGGCCGCTGAGGGAGGTTTGAGGGCAGGCATGCGTTTTGGGGCTGGCACCTTTGGCCTGGGAGCTAGGGCTGGACGTTTAGAGTTTTGAGCGTGGACGCTGATTTTGGTGGAGAGGGACGTAAGGCTCTATGTTGAGGCCTTGCTCGGACAGGCGAGCCCGCAGCCCCAATGTGAGTGGGTCTGCGCGAGGGCCGCTGAGGGAGGTTTGAGGGCAGGCATGCGTTTTGGGGCTGGCACCTTTGGCCTGGGAGCTAGGGCTGGACGTTTAGAGTTTTGAGCGTGGACGCTGATTTTGGTGGAGAGGGACGTAAGGCTCTATGTTGAGGCCTTGCTCGGACAGGCGAGCCCGCAGCCCCAATGTGAGTGGGTCTGCGCGAGGGCCGCTGAGGGAGGTTTGAGGGCAGGCATGCGTTTTGGGGCTGGCACCTTTGGCCTGGGAGCTAGGGCTGGACGTTTAGAGTTTTGAGCGTGGACGCTGATTTTGGTGGAGAGGGACGTAAGGCTCTATGTTGAGGCCTTGCTCGGACAGGCGAGCCCGCAGCCCCAATGTGAGTGGGTCTGCGCGAGGGCCGCTGAGGGAGGTTTGAGGGCAGGCATGCGTTTTGGGGCTGGCACCTTTGGCCTGGGAGCTAGGGCTGGACGTTTAGAGTTTTGAGCGTGGACGCTGATTTTGGTGGAGAGGGACGTAAGGCTCTATGTTGAGGCCTTGCTCGGACAGGCGAGCCCGCAGCCCCAATGTGAGTGGGTCTGCGCGAGGGCCGCTGAGGGAGGTTTGAGGGCAGGCATGCGTTTTGGGGCTGGCACCTTTGGCCTGGGAGCTAGGGCTGGACGTTTAGAGTTTTGAGCGTGGACGCTGATTTTGGTGGAGAGGGACGTAAGGCTCTATGTTGAGGCCTTGCTCGGACAGGCGAGCCCGCAGCCCCAATGTGAGTGGGTCTGCGCGAGGGCCGCTGAGGGAGGTTTGAGGGCAGGCATGCGTTTTGGGGCTGGCACCTTTGGCCTGGGAGCTAGGGCTGGACGTTTAGAGTTTTGAGCGTGGACGCTGATTTTGGTGGAGAGGGACGTAAGGCTCTATGTTGAGGCCTTGCTCGGACAGGCGAGCCCGCAGCCCCAATGTGAGTGGGTCTGCGCGAGGGCCGCTGAGGGAGGTTTGAGGGCAGGCATGCGTTTTGGGGCTGGCACCTTTGGCCTGGGAGCTAGGGCTGGACGTTTAGAGTTTTGAGCGTGGACGCTGATTTTGGTGGAGAGGGACGTAAGGCTCTATGTTGAGGCCTTGCTCGGACAGGCGAGCCCGCAGCCCCAATGTGAGTGGGTCTGCGCGAGGGCCGCTGAGGGAGGTTTGAGGGCAGGCATGCGTTTTGGGGCTGGCACCTTTGGCCTGGGAGCTAGGGCTGGACGTTTAGAGTTTTGAGCGTGGACGCTGATTTTGGTGGAGAGGGACGTAAGGCTCTATGTTGAGGCCTTGCTCGGACAGGCGAGCCCGCAGCCCCAATGTGAGTGGGTCTGCGCGAGGGCCGCTGAGGGAGGTTTGAGGGCAGGCATGCGTTTTGGGGCTGGCACCTTTGGCCTGGGAGCTAGGGCTGGACGTTTAGAGTTTTGAGCGTGGACGCTGATTTTGGTGGAGAGGGACGTAAGGCTCTATGTTGAGGCCTTGCTCGGACAGGCGAGCCCGCAGCCCCAATGTGAGTGGGTCTGCGCGAGGGCCGCTGAGGGAGGTTTGAGGGCAGGCATGCGTTTTGGGGCTGGCACCTTTGGCCTGGGAGCTAGGGCTGGACGTTTAGAGTTTTGAGCGTGGACGCTGATTTTGGTGGAGAGGGACGTAAGGCTCTATGTTGAGGCCTTGCTCGGACAGGCGAGCCCGCAGCCCCAATGTGAGTGGGTCTGCGCGAGGGCCGCTGAGGGAGGTTTGAGGGCAGGCATGCGTTTTGGGGCTGGCACCTTTGGCCTGGGAGCTAGGGCTGGACGTTTAGAGTTTTGAGCGTGGACGCTGATTTTGGTGGAGAGGGACGTAAGGCTCTATGTTGAGGCCTTGCTCGGACAGGCGAGCCCGCAGCCCCAATGTGAGTGGGTCTGCGCGAGGGCCGCTGAGGGAGGTTTGAGGGCAGGCATGCGTTTTGGGGCTGGCACCTTTGGCCTGGGAGCTAGGGCTGGACGTTTAGAGTTTTGAGCGTGGACGCTGATTTTGGTGGAGAGGGACGTAAGGCTCTATGTTGAGGCCTTGCTCGGACAGGCGAGCCCGCAGCCCCAATGTGAGTGGGTCTGCGCGAGGGCCGCTGAGGGAGGTTTGAGGGCAGGCATGCGTTTTGGGGCTGGCACCTTTGGCCTGGGAGCTAGGGCTGGACGTTTAGAGTTTTGAGCGTGGACGCTGATTTTGGTGGAGAGGGACGTAAGGCTCTATGTTGAGGCCTTGCTCGGACAGGCGAGCCCGCAGCCCCAATGTGAGTGGGTCTGCGCGAGGGCCGCTGAGGGAGGTTTGAGGGCAGGCATGCGTTTTGGGGCTGGCACCTTTGGCCTGGGAGCTAGGGCTGGACGTTTAGAGTTTTGAGCGTGGACGCTGATTTTGGTGGAGAGGGACGTAAGGCTCTATGTTGAGGCCTTGCTCGGACAGGCGAGCCCGCAGCCCCAATGTGAGTGGGTCTGCGCGAGGGCCGCTGAGGGAGGTTTGAGGGCAGGCATGCGTTTTGGGGCTGGCACCTTTGGCCTGGGAGCTAGGGCTGGACGTTTAGAGTTTTGAGCGTGGACGCTGATTTTGGTGGAGAGGGACGTAAGGCTCTATGTTGAGGCCTTGCTCGGACAGGCGAGCCCGCAGCCCCAATGTGAGTGGGTCTGCGCGAGGGCCGCTGAGGGAGGTTTGAGGGCAGGCATGCGTTTTGGGGCTGGCACCTTTGGCCTGGGAGCTAGGGCTGGACGTTTAGAGTTTTGAGCGTGGACGCTGATTTTGGTGGAGAGGGACGTAAGGCTCTATGTTGAGGCCTTGCTCGGACAGGCGAGCCCGCAGCCCCAATGTGAGTGGGTCTGCGCGAGGGCCGCTGAGGGAGGTTTGAGGGCAGGCATGCGTTTTGGGGCTGGCACCTTTGGCCTGGGAGCTAGGGCTGGACGTTTAGAGTTTTGAGCGTGGACGCTGATTTTGGTGGAGAGGGACGTAAGGCTCTATGTTGAGGCCTTGCTCGGACAGGCGAGCCCGCAGCCCCAATGTGAGTGGGTCTGCGCGAGGGCCGCTGAGGGAGGTTTGAGGGCAGGCATGCGTTTTGGGGCTGGCACCTTTGGCCTGGGAGCTAGGGCTGGACGTTTAGAGTTTTGAGCGTGGACGCTGATTTTGGTGGAGAGGGACGTAAGGCTCTATGTTGAGGCCTTGCTCGGACAGGCGAGCCCGCAGCCCCAATGTGAGTGGGTCTGCGCGAGGGCCGCTGAGGGAGGTTTGAGGGCAGGCATGCGTTTTGGGGCTGGCACCTTTGGCCTGGGAGCTAGGGCTGGACGTTTAGAGTTTTGAGCGTGGACGCTGATTTTGGTGGAGAGGGACGTAAGGCTCTATGTTGAGGCCTTGCTCGGACAGGCGAGCCCGCAGCCCCAATGTGAGTGGGTCTGCGCGAGGGCCGCTGAGGGAGGTTTGAGGGCAGGCATGCGTTTTGGGGCTGGCACCTTTGGCCTGGGAGCTAGGGCTGGACGTTTAGAGTTTTGAGCGTGGACGCTGATTTTGGTGGAGAGGGACGTAAGGCTCTATGTTGAGGCCTTGCTCGGACAGGCGAGCCCGCAGCCCCAATGTGAGTGGGTCTGCGCGAGGGCCGCTGAGGGAGGTTTGAGGGCAGGCATGCGTTTTGGGGCTGGCACCTTTGGCCTGGGAGCTAGGGCTGGACGTTTAGAGTTTTGAGCGTGGACGCTGATTTTGGTGGAGAGGGACGTAAGGCTCTATGTTGAGGCCTTGCTCGGACAGGCGAGCCCGCAGCCCCAATGTGAGTGGGTCTGCGCGAGGGCCGCTGAGGGAGGTTTGAGGGCAGGCATGCGTTTTGGGGCTGGCACCTTTGGCCTGGGAGCTAGGGCTGGACGTTTAGAGTTTTGAGCGTGGACGCTGATTTTGGTGGAGAGGGACGTAAGGCTCTATGTTGAGGCCTTGCTCGGACAGGCGAGCCCGCAGCCCCAATGTGAGTGGGTCTGCGCGAGGGCCGCTGAGGGAGGTTTGAGGGCAGGCATGCGTTTTGGGGCTGGCACCTTTGGCCTGGGAGCTAGGGCTGGACGTTTAGAGTTTTGAGCGTGGACGCTGATTTTGGTGGAGAGGGACGTAAGGCTCTATGTTGAGGCCTTGCTCGGACAGGCGAGCCCGCAGCCCCAATGTGAGTGGGTCTGCGCGAGGGCCGCTGAGGGAGGTTTGAGGGCAGGCATGCGTTTTGGGGCTGGCACCTTTGGCCTGGGAGCTAGGGCTGGACGTTTAGAGTTTTGAGCGTGGACGCTGATTTTGGTGGAGAGGGACGTAAGGCTCTATGTTGAGGCCTTGCTCGGACAGGCGAGCCCGCAGCCCCAATGTGAGTGGGTCTGCGCGAGGGCCGCTGAGGGAGGTTTGAGGGCAGGCATGCGTTTTGGGGCTGGCACCTTTGGCCTGGGAGCTAGGGCTGGACGTTTAGAGTTTTGAGCGTGGACGCTGATTTTGGTGGAGAGGGACGTAAGGCTCTATGTTGAGGCCTTGCTCGGCAGGCGAGCCCGCAGCCCCAATGTGAGTGGGTCTGCGCGAGGGCCGCTGAGGGAGGTTTGAGGGCAGGCATGCGTTTTGGGGCTGGCACCTTTGGCCTGGGAGCTAGGGCTGGACGTTTAGAGTTTTGAGCGTGGACGCTGATTTTGGTGGAGAGGGACGTAAGGCTCTATGTTGAGGCCTTGCTCGGACAGGCGAGCCCGCAGCCCCAATGTGAGTGGGTCTGCGCGAGGGCCGCTGAGGGAGGTTTGAGGGCAGGCATGCGTTTTGGGGCTGGCACCTTTGGCCTGGGAGCTAGGGCTGGACGTTTAGAGTTTTGAGCGTGGACGCTGATTTTGGTGGAGAGGGACGTAAGGCTCTATGTTGAGGCCTTGCTCGGACAGGCGAGCCCGCAGCCCCAATGTGAGTGGGTCTGCGCGAGGGCCGCTGAGGGAGGTTTGAGGGCAGGCATGCGTTTTGGGGCTGGCACCTTTGGCCTGGGAGCTAGGGCTGGACGTTTAGAGTTTTGAGCGTGGACGCTGATTTTGGTGGAGAGGGACGTAAGGCTCTATGTTGAGGCCTTGCTCGGACAGGCGAGCCCGCAGCCCCAATGTGAGTGGGTCTGCGCGAGGGCCGCTGAGGGAGGTTTGAGGGCAGGCATGCGTTTTGGGGCTGGCACCTTTGGCCTGGGAGCTAGGGCTGGACGTTTAGAGTTTTGAGCGTGGACGCTGATTTTGGTGGAGAGGGACGTAAGGCTCTATGTTGAGGCCTTGCTCGGACAGGCGAGCCCGCAGCCCCAATGTGAGTGGGTCTGCGCGAGGGCCGCTGAGGGAGGTTTGAGGGCAGGCATGCGTTTTGGGGCTGGCACCTTTGGCCTGGGAGCTAGGGCTGGACGTTTAGAGTTTTGAGCGTGGACGCTGATTTTGGTGGAGAGGGACGTAAGGCTCTATGTTGAGGCCTTGCTCGGACAGGCGAGCCCGCAGCCCCAATGTGAGTGGGTCTGCGCGAGGGCCGCTGAGGGAGGTTTGAGGGCAGGCATGCGTTTTGGGGCTGGCACCTTTGGCCTGGGAGCTAGGGCTGGACGTTTAGAGTTTTGAGCGTGGACGCTGATTTTGGTGGAGAGGGACGTAAGGCTCTATGTTGAGGCCTTGCTCGGACAGGCGAGCCCGCAGCCCCAATGTGAGTGGGTCTGCGCGAGGGCCGCTGAGGGAGGTTTGAGGGCAGGCATGCGTTTTGGGGCTGGCACCTTTGGCCTGGGAGCTAGGGCTGGACGTTTAGAGTTTTGAGCGTGGACGCTGATTTTGGTGGAGAGGGACGTAAGGCTCTATGTTGAGGCCTTGCTCGGACAGGCGAGCCCGCAGCCCCAATGTGAGTGGGTCTGCGCGAGGGCCGCTGAGGGAGGTTTGAGGGCAGGCATGCGTTTTGGGGCTGGCACCTTTGGCCTGGGAGCTAGGGCTGGACGTTTAGAGTTTTGAGCGTGGACGCTGATTTTGGTGGAGAGGGACGTAAGGCTCTATGTTGAGGCCTTGCTCGGACAGGCGAGCCCGCAGCCCCAATGTGAGTGGGTCTGCGCGAGGGCCGCTGAGGGAGGTTTGAGGGCAGGCATGCGTTTTGGGGCTGGCACCTTTGGCCTGGGAGCTAGGGCTGGACGTTTAGAGTTTTGAGCGTGGACGCTGATTTTGGTGGAGAGGGACGTAAGGCTCTATGTTGAGGCCTTGCTCGGACAGGCGAGCCCGCAGCCCCAATGTGAGTGGGTCTGCGCGAGGGCCGCTGAGGGAGGTTTGAGGGCAGGCATGCGTTTTGGGGCTGGCACCTTTGGCCTGGGAGCTAGGGCTGGACGTTTAGAGTTTTGAGCGTGGACGCTGATTTTGGTGGAGAGGGACGTAAGGCTCTATGTTGAGGCCTTGCTCGGACAGGCGAGCCCGCAGCCCCAATGTGAGTGGGTCTGCGCGAGGGCCGCTGAGGGAGGTTTGAGGGCAGGCATGCGTTTTGGGGCTGGCACCTTTGGCCTGGGAGCTAGGGCTGGACGTTTAGAGTTTTGAGCGTGGACGCTGATTTTGGTGGAGAGGGACGTAAGGCTCTATGTTGAGGCCTTGCTCGGACAGGCGAGCCCGCAGCCCCAATGTGAGTGGGTCTGCGCGAGGGCCGCTGAGGGAGGTTTGAGGGCAGGCATGCGTTTTGGGGCTGGCACCTTTGGCCTGGGAGCTAGGGCTGGACGTTTAGAGTTTTGAGCGTGGACGCTGATTTTGGTGGAGAGGGACGTAAGGCTCTATGTTGAGGCCTTGCTCGGACAGGCGAGCCCGCAGCCCCAATGTGAGTGGGTCTGCGCGAGGGCCGCTGAGGGAGGTTTGAGGGCAGGCATGCGTTTTGGGGCTGGCACCTTTGGCCTGGGAGCTAGGGCTGGACGTTTAGAGTTTTGAGCGTGGACGCTGATTTTGGTGGAGAGGGACGTAAGGCTCTATGTTGAGGCCTTGCTCGGACAGGCGAGCCCGCAGCCCCAATGTGAGTGGGTCTGCGCGAGGGCCGCTGAGGGAGGTTTGAGGGCAGGCATGCGTTTTGGGGCTGGCACCTTTGGCCTGGGAGCTAGGGCTGGACGTTTAGAGTTTTGAGCGTGGACGCTGATTTTGGTGGAGAGGGACGTAAGGCTCTATGTTGAGGCCTTGCTCGGACAGGCGAGCCCGCAGCCCCAATGTGAGTGGGTCTGCGCGAGGGCCGCTGAGGGAGGTTTGAGGGCAGGCATGCGTTTTGGGGCTGGCACCTTTGGCCTGGGAGCTAGGGCTGGACGTTTAGAGTTTTGAGCGTGGACGCTGATTTTGGTGGAGAGGGACGTAAGGCTCTATGTTGAGGCCTTGCTCGGACAGGCGAGCCCGCAGCCCCAATGTGAGTGGGTCTGCGCGAGGGCCGCTGAGGGAGGTTTGAGGGCAGGCATGCGTTTTGGGGCTGGCACCTTTGGCCTGGGAGCTAGGGCTGGACGTTTAGAGTTTTGAGCGTGGACGCTGATTTTGGTGGAGAGGGACGTAAGGCTCTATGTTGAGGCCTTGCTCGGACAGGCGAGCCCGCAGCCCCAATGTGAGTGGGTCTGCGCGAGGGCCGCTGAGGGAGGTTTGAGGGCAGGCATGCGTTTTGGGGCTGGCACCTTTGGCCTGGGAGCTAGGGCTGGACGTTTAGAGTTTTGAGCGTGGACGCTGATTTTGGTGGAGAGGGACGTAAGGCTCTATGTTGAGGCCTTGCTCGGACAGGCGAGCCCGCAGCCCCAATGTGAGTGGGTCTGCGCGAGGGCCGCTGAGGGAGGTTTGAGGGCAGGCATGCGTTTTGGGGCTGGCACCTTTGGCCTGGGAGCTAGGGCTGGACGTTTAGAGTTTTGAGCGTGGACGCTGATTTTGGTGGAGAGGGACGTAAGGCTCTATGTTGAGGCCTTGCTCGGACAGGCGAGCCCGCAGCCCCAATGTGAGTGGGTCTGCGCGAGGGCCGCTGAGGGAGGTTTGAGGGCAGGCATGCGTTTTGGGGCTGGCACCTTTGGCCTGGGAGCTAGGGCTGGACGTTTAGAGTTTTGAGCGTGGACGCTGATTTTGGTGGAGAGGGACGTAAGGCTCTATGTTGAGGCCTTGCTCGGACAGGCGAGCCCGCAGCCCCAATGTGAGTGGGTCTGCGCGAGGGCCGCTGAGGGAGGTTTGAGGGCAGGCATGCGTTTTGGGGCTGGCACCTTTGGCCTGGGAGCTAGGGCTGGACGTTTAGAGTTTTGAGCGTGGACGCTGATTTTGGTGGAGAGGGACGTAAGGCTCTATGTTGAGGCCTTGCTCGGACAGGCGAGCCCGCAGCCCCAATGTGAGTGGGTCTGCGCGAGGGCCGCTGAGGGAGGTTTGAGGGCAGGCATGCGTTTTGGGGCTGGCACCTTTGGCCTGGGAGCTAGGGCTGGACGTTTAGAGTTTTGAGCGTGGACGCTGATTTTGGTGGAGAGGGACGTAAGGCTCTATGTTGAGGCCTTGCTCGGACAGGCGAGCCCGCAGCCCCAATGTGAGTGGGTCTGCGCGAGGGCCGCTGAGGGAGGTTTGAGGGCAGGCATGCGTTTTGGGGCTGGCACCTTTGGCCTGGGAGCTAGGGCTGGACGTTTAGAGTTTTGAGCGTGGACGCTGATTTTGGTGGAGAGGGACGTAAGGCTCTATGTTGAGGCCTTGCTCGGACAGGCGAGCCCGCAGCCCCAATGTGAGTGGGTCTGCGCGAGGGCCGCTGAGGGAGGTTTGAGGGCAGGCATGCGTTTTGGGGCTGGCACCTTTGGCCTGGGAGCTAGGGCTGGACGTTTAGAGTTTTGAGCGTGGACGCTGATTTTGGTGGAGAGGGACGTAAGGCTCTATGTTGAGGCCTTGCTCGGACAGGCGAGCCCGCAGCCCCAATGTGAGTGGGTCTGCGCGAGGGCCGCTGAGGGAGGTTTGAGGGCAGGCATGCGTTTTGGGGCTGGCACCTTTGGCCTGGGAGCTAGGGCTGGACGTTTAGAGTTTTGAGCGTGGACGCTGATTTTGGTGGAGAGGGACGTAAGGCTCTATGTTGAGGCCTTGCTCGGACAGGCGAGCCCGCAGCCCCAATGTGAGTGGGTCTGCGCGAGGGCCGCTGAGGGAGGTTTGAGGGCAGGCATGCGTTTTGGGGCTGGCACCTTTGGCCTGGGAGCTAGGGCTGGACGTTTAGAGTTTTGAGCGTGGACGCTGATTTTGGTGGAGAGGGACGTAAGGCTCTATGTTGAGGCCTTGCTCGGACAGGCGAGCCCGCAGCCCCAATGTGAGTGGGTCTGCGCGAGGGCCGCTGAGGGAGGTTTGAGGGCAGGCATGCGTTTTGGGGCTGGCACCTTTGGCCTGGGAGCTAGGGCTGGACGTTTAGAGTTTTGAGCGTGGACGCTGATTTTGGTGGAGAGGGACGTAAGGCTCTATGTTGAGGCCTTGCTCGGACAGGCGAGCCCGCAGCCCCAATGTGAGTGGGTCTGCGCGAGGGCCGCTGAGGGAGGTTTGAGGGCAGGCATGCGTTTTGGGGCTGGCACCTTTGGCCTGGGAGCTAGGGCTGGACGTTTAGAGTTTTGAGCGTGGACGCTGATTTTGGTGGAGAGGGACGTAAGGCTCTATGTTGAGGCCTTGCTCGGACAGGCGAGCCCGCAGCCCCAATGTGAGTGGGTCTGCGCGAGGGCCGCTGAGGGAGGTTTGAGGGCAGGCATGCGTTTTGGGGCTGGCACCTTTGGCCTGGGAGCTAGGGCTGGACGTTTAGAGTTTTGAGCGTGGACGCTGATTTTGGTGGAGAGGGACGTAAGGCTCTATGTTGAGGCCTTGCTCGGACAGGCGAGCCCGCAGCCCCAATGTGAGTGGGTCTGCGCGAGGGCCGCTGAGGGAGGTTTGAGGGCAGGCATGCGTTTTGGGGCTGGCACCTTTGGCCTGGGAGCTAGGGCTGGACGTTTAGAGTTTTGAGCGTGGACGCTGATTTTGGTGGAGAGGGACGTAAGGCTCTATGTTGAGGCCTTGCTCGGACAGGCGAGCCCGCAGCCCCAATGTGAGTGGGTCTGCGCGAGGGCCGCTGAGGGAGGTTTGAGGGCAGGCATGCGTTTTGGGGCTGGCACCTTTGGCCTGGGAGCTAGGGCTGGACGTTTAGAGTTTTGAGCGTGGACGCTGATTTTGGTGGAGAGGGACGTAAGGCTCTATGTTGAGGCCTTGCTCGGACAGGCGAGCCCGCAGCCCCAATGTGAGTGGGTCTGCGCGAGGGCCGCTGAGGGAGGTTTGAGGGCAGGCATGCGTTTTGGGGCTGGCACCTTTGGCCTGGGAGCTAGGGCTGGACGTTTAGAGTTTTGAGCGTGGACGCTGATTTTGGTGGAGAGGGACGTAAGGCTCTATGTTGAGGCCTTGCTCGGCAGGCGAGCCCGCAGCCCCAATGTGAGTGGGTCTGCGCGAGGGCCGCTGAGGGAGGTTTGAGGGCAGGCATGCGTTTTGGGGCTGGCACCTTTGGCCTGGGAGCTAGGGCTGGACGTTTAGAGTTTTGAGCGTGGACGCTGATTTTGGTGGAGAGGGACGTAAGGCTCTATGTTGAGGCCTTGCTCGGACAGGCGAGCCCGCAGCCCCAATGTGAGTGGGTCTGCGCGAGGGCCGCTGAGGGAGGTTTGAGGGCAGGCATGCGTTTTGGGGCTGGCACCTTTGGCCTGGGAGCTAGGGCTGGACGTTTAGAGTTTTGAGCGTGGACGCTGATTTTGGTGGAGAGGGACGTAAGGCTCTATGTTGAGGCCTTGCTCGGACAGGCGAGCCCGCAGCCCCAATGTGAGTGGGTCTGCGCGAGGGCCGCTGAGGGAGGTTTGAGGGCAGGCATGCGTTTTGGGGCTGGCACCTTTGGCCTGGGAGCTAGGGCTGGACGTTTAGAGTTTTGAGGGTGGACGCTGATTTTGGTGGAGAGGGACGTAAGGCTCTATGTTGAGGCCTTGCTCGGACAGGCGAGCCCGCAGCCCCAATGTGAGTGGGTCTGCGCGAGGGCCGCTGAGGGAGGTTTGAGGGCAGGCATGCGTTTTGGGGCTGGCACCTTTGGCCTGGGAGCTAGGGCTGGACGTTTAGAGTTTTGAGCGTGGACGCTGATTTTGGTGGAGAGGGACGTAAGGCTCTATGTTGAGGCCTTGCTCGGACAGGCGAGCCCGCAGCCCCAATGTGAGTGGGTCTGCGCGAGGGCCGCTGAGGGAGGTTTGAGGGCAGGCATGCGTTTTGGGGCTGGCACCTTTGGCCTGGGAGCTAGGGCTGGACGTTTAGAGTTTTGAGGGTGGACGCTGATTTTGGTGGAGAGGGACGTAAGGCTCTATGTTGAGGCCTTGCTCGGACAGGCGAGCCCGCAGCCCCAATGTGAGTGGGTCTGAGCGAGGGCCGCTGAGGGAGGTTTGAGGGCAGGCATGCGTTTTGGGGCTGGCACCTTTGGCCTGGGAGCTAGGGCTGGACGTTTAGAGTTTTGAGGTGGACGCTGATTTTGGTGGAGAGGGACGTAAGGCTCTATGTTGAGGCCTTGCTCGGACAGGCGAGCCCGCAGCCCCAATGTGAGTGGGTCTGCGCGAGGGCCGCTGAGGGAGGTTTGAGGGCAGGCATGCGTTTTGGGGCTGGCACCTTTGGCCTGGGAGCTAGGGCTGGACGTTTAGAGTTTTGAGGGTGGACGCTGATTTTGGTGGAGAGGGACGTAAGGCTCTATGTTGAGGCCTTGCTCGGACAGGCGAGCCCGCAGCCCCAATGTGAGTGGGTCTGCGCGAGGGCCGCTGAGGGAGGTTTGAGGGCAGGCATGCGTTTTGGGGCTGGCACCTTTGGCCTGGGAGCTAGGGCTGGACGTTTAGAGTTTTGAGCGTGGACGCTGATTTTGGTGGAGAGGGACGTAAGGCTCTATGTTGAGGCCTTGCTCGGCTAGGCGAGCCCGCAGCCCCAATGTGAGTGGGTCTGCGCGAGGGCCGCTGAGGGAGGTTTGAGGGCAGGCATGCGTTTTGGGGCTGGCACCTTTGGCCTGGGAGCTAGGGCTGGACGTTTAGAGTTTTGAGCGTGGACGCTGATTTTGGTGGAGAGGGACGTAAGGCTCTATGTTGAGGCCTTGCTCGGACAGGCGAGCCCGCAGCCCCAATGTGAGTGGGTCTGTGCGAGGGCCGCTGAGGGAGGTTTGAGGGCAGGCATGCGTTTTGGGGCTGGCACCTTTGGCCTGGGAGCTAGGGCTGGACGTTTAGAGTTTTGAGCGTGGACGCTGATTTTGGTGGAGAGGGACGTAAGGCTCTATGTTGAGGCCTTGCTCGGACAGGCGAGCCCGCAGCCCCAATGTGAGTGGGTCTGCGCGAGGGCCGCTGAGGGAGGTTTGAGGGCAGGCATGCGTTTTGGGGCTGGCACCTTTGGCCTGGGAGCTAGGGCTGGACGTTTAGAGTTTTGAGCGTGGACGCTGATTTTGGTGGAGAGGGACGTAAGGCTCTATGTTGAGGCCTTGCTCGGCAGGCGAGCCCGCAGCCCCAATGTGAGTGGGTCTGCGCGAGGGCCGCTGAGGGAGGTTTGAGGGCAGGCATGCGTTTTGGGGCTGGCACCTTTGGCCTGGGAGCTAGGGCTGGACGTTTAGAGTTTTGAGGGTGGACGCTGATTTTGGTGGAGAGGGACGTAAGGCTCTATGTTGAGGCCTTGCTCGGACAGGCGAGCCCGCAGCCCCAATGTGAGTGGGTCTGTGCGAGGGCCGCTGAGGGAGGTTTGAGGGCAGGCATGCGTTTTGGGGCTGGCACCTTTGGCCTGGGAGCTAGGGCTGGACGTTTAGAGTTTTGAGCGTGGACGCTGATTTTGGTGGAGAGGGACGTAAGGCTCTATGTTGAGGCCTTGCTCGGACAGGCGAGCCCGCAGCCCCAATGTGAGTGGGTCTGTGCGAGGGCCGCTGAGGGAGGTTTGAGGGCAGGCATGCGTTTTGGGGCTGGCACCTTTGGCCTGGGAGCTAGGGCTGGACGTTTAGAGTTTTGAGCGTGGACGCTGATTTTGGTGGAGAGGGACGTAAGGCTCTATGTTGAGGCCTTGCTCGGCTAGGCGAGCCCGCAGCCCCAATGTGAGTGGGTCTGTGCGAGGGCCGCTGAGGGAGGTTTGAGGGCAGGCATGCGTTTTGGGGCTGGCACCTTTGGCCTGGGAGCTAGGGCTGGACGTTTAGAGTTTTGAGCGTGGACGCTGATTTTGGTGGAGAGGGACGTAAGGCTCTATGTTGAGGCCTTGCTCGGCAGGCGAGCCCGCAGCCCCAATGTGAGTGGGTCTGTGCGAGGGCCGCTGAGGGAGGTTTGAGGGCAGGCATGCGTTTTGGGGCTGGCACCTTTGGCCTGGGAGCTAGGGCTGGACGTTCAGAGTTTTGAGCGTGGACGCTGATTTTGGTGGAGAGGGACGTAAGGCTCTATGTTGAGGCCTTGCTCGGCAGGCGAGCCCGCAGCCCCAATGTGAGTGGGTCTGTGCGAGGGCCGCTGAGGGAGGTTTGAGGGCAGGCATGCGTTTTGGGGCTGGCACCTTTGGCCTGGGAGCTAGGGCTGGACGTTTAGAGTTTTGAGCGTGGACGCTGATTTTGGTGGAGAGGGACGTAAGGCTCTATGTTGAGGCCTTGCTCGGCAGGCGAGCCCGCAGCCCCAATGTGAGTGGGTCTGCGCGAGGGCCGCTGAGGGAGGTTTGAGGGCAGGCATGCGTTTTGGGGCTGGCACCTTTGGCCTGGGAGCTAGGGCTGGACGTTTAGAGTTTTGAGCGTGGACGCTGATTTTGGTGGAGAGGGACGTAAGGCTCTATGTTGAGGCCTTGCTCGGCTAGGCGAGCCCGCAGCCCCAATGTGAGTGGGTCTGTGCGAGGGCCGCTGAGGGAGGTTTGAGGGCAGGCATGCGTTTTGGGGCTGGCACCTTTGGCCTGGGAGCTAGGGCTGGACGTTTAGAGTTTTGAGCATGGACGCTGATTTTGGTGGAGAGGGACGTAAGGCTCTATGTTGAGGCCTTGCTCGGACAGGCGAGCCCGCAGCCCCAATGTGAGTGGGTCTGTGCGAGGGCCGCTGAGGGAGGTTTGAGGGCAGGCATGCGTTTTGGGGCTGGCACCTTTGGCCTGGGAGCTAGGGCTGGACGTTTAGAGTTTTGAGCGTGGACGCTGATTTTGGTGGAGAGGGACGTAAGGCTCTATGTTGAGGCCTTGCTCGGACAGGCGAGCCCGCAGCCCCAATGTGAGTGGGTCTGTGCGAGGGCCGCTGAGGGAGGTTTGAGGGCAGGCATGCGTTTTGGGGCTGGCACCTTTGGCCTGGGAGCTAGGGCTGGACGTTTAGAGTTTTGAGCGTGGACGCTGATTTTGGTGGAGAGGGACGTAAGGCTCTATGTTGAGGCCTTGCTCGGACAGGCGAGCCCGCAGCCCCAATGTGAGTGGGTCTGTGCGAGGGCCGCTGAGGGAGGTTTGAGGGCAGGCATGCGTTTTGGGGCTGGCACCTTTGGCCTGGGAGCTAGGGCTGGACGTTTAGAGTTTTGAGGGTGGACGCTGATTTTGGTGGAGAGGGACGTAAGGCTCTATGTTGAGGCCTTGCTCGGACAGGCGAGCCCGCAGCCCCAATGTGAGTGGGTCTGTGCGAGGGCCGCTGAGGGAGGTTTGAGGGCAGGCATGCGTTTTGGGGCTGGCACCTTTGGCCTGGGAGCTAGGGCTGGACGTTTAGAGTTTTGAGCGTGGACGCTGATTTTGGTGGAGAGGGACGTAAGGCTCTATGTTGAGGCCTTGCTCGGACAGGCGAGCCCGCAGCCCCAATGTGAGTGGGTCTGTGCGAGGGCCGCTGAGGGAGGTTTGAGGGCAGGCATGCGTTTTGGGGCTGGCACCTTTGGCCTGGGAGCTAGGGCTGGACGTTTAGAGTTTTGAGCGTGGACGCTGATTTTGGTGGAGAGGGACGTAAGGCTCTATGTTGAGGCCTTGCTCGGACAGGCGAGCCCGCAGCCCCAATGTGAGTGGGTCTGTGCGAGGGCCACTGAGGGAGGTTTGAGGGCAGGCATGCGTTTTGGGGCTGGCACCTTTGGCCTGGGAGCTAGGGCTGGACGTTTAGAGTTTTGAGCGTGGACGCTGATTTTGGTGGAGAGGGACGTAAGGCTCTATGTTGAGGCCTTGCTCGGACAGGCGAGCCCGCAGCCCCAATGTGAGTGGGTCTGCGCGAGGGCCGCTGAGGGAGGTTTGAGGGCAGGCATGCGTTTTGGGGCTGGCACCTTTGGCCTGGGAGCTAGGGCTGGACGTTTAGAGTTTTGAGCGTGGACGCTGATTTTGGTGGAGAGGGACGTAAGGCTCTATGTTGAGGCCTTGCTCGGACAGGCGAGCCCGCAGCCCCAATGTGAGTGGGTCTGTGCGAGGGCCGCTGAGGGAGGTTTGAGGGCAGGCATGCGTTTTGGGGCTGGCACCTTTGGCCTGGGAGCTAGGGCTGGACGTTTAGAGTTTTGAGCGTGGACGCTGATTTTGGTGGAGAGGGACGTAAGGCTCTATGTTGAGGCCTTGCTCGGACAGGCGAGCCCGCAGCCCCAATGTGAGTGGGTCTGTGCGAGGGCCGCTGAGGGAGGTTTGAGGGCAGGCATGCGTTTTGGGGCTGGCACCTTTGGCCTGGGAGCTAGGGCTGGACGTTCACAGTTTTGAGTGTGGACGCTGATTTTGGTGGAGAGGGACGTAAGGCTCTATGTTGAGGCCTTGCTCGGCTAGGCGAGCCCGCAGCCCCAATGTGAGTGGGTCTGTGCGAGGGCCGCTGAGGGAGGTTTGAGGGCAGGCATGCGTTTTGGGGCTGGCACCTTTGGCCTGGGAGCTAGGGCTGGACGTTTAGAGTTTTGAGGGTGGACGCTGATTTTGGTGGAGAGGGACGTAAGGCTCTATGTTGAGGCCTTGCTCGGACTAGGCGAGCCCGCAGCCCAATGTGAGTGGGTCTGTGCGAGGGCCGCTGAGGGAGGTTTGAGGGCAGGCATGCGTTTTGGGGCTGGCACCTTTGGCCTGGGAGCTAGGGCTGGACGTTTAGCATTTTGAGCGTGGACGCTGATTTTGGTGGAGAGGGACGTAAGGCTCTATGTTGAGGCCTTGCTCGGCTAGGCGAGCCCGCAGCCCCAATGTGAGTGGGTCTGTGCGAGGGCGCTGAGGGAGGTTTGAGGGCAGGCATGCGTTTTGGGGCTGGCACCTTTGGCCTGGGAGCTAGGGCTGGACGTTTAGAGTTTTGAGTGTGGATGCTGATTTTGGTGGAGAGGGACGTAAGGCTCTATGTTGAGGCCTTGCTCGGACAGGCGAGCCCGCAGCCCCAATGTGAGTGGGTCTGTGCGAGGGCCGCTGAGGGAGGTTTGAGGGCAGGCATGCGTTTTGGGGCTGGCACCTTTGGCCTGGGAGCTAGGGCTGGACGTTTAGAGTTTTGAGCGTGGACGCTGATTTTGGTGGAGAGGGACGTAAGGCTCTATGTTGAGGCCTTGCTCGGCAGGCGAGCCCGCAGCCCCAATGTGAGTGGGTCTGTGCGAGGGCCGCTGAGGGAGGTTTGAGGGCAGGCATGCGTTTTGGGGCTGGCACCTTTGGCCTGGGAGCTAGGGCTGGACGTTCACATTTTGAGGTGTGGACGCTGATTTTTGGTGGAGAGGGACGTAAGGCTCTATGTTGAGGCCTTGCTCGGCTAGGCGAGCCCGCAGCCCCAATGTGAGTGGGTCTGTGCGAGGGCCGCTGAGGGAGGTTTGAGGGCAGGCATGCGTTTTGGGGTGGCCTTTGGCTGGGAGTAAGGGCTGGACGTTTAGATTTTTGAGCGTGGACGCTGATTTTTGGTGGAGAGGGACGTTAAGGCTCTATGTTGAGGGCCTTGCTCGGAAGGCGAGCCGCAAGCCCCAATGTGAGTGGGTCTGCGCGGGGCCGCTGAGGGAGGTT
>NW_026561555.1:0-31353 GCF_028858705.1 Grus americana
GGTTAGCCGCCACTTCCCGTTTGGTTTGCAAACTGGCCGCACTGGAGAGTTATCAGGGGAGTGAGTTTGAATAATTACCCCTGTTCCTGCAGCTCTTTGATCATGGGAGCGATTCCATCTGTAAAAGAAATGTACCAGACGTGAGTTGCCCTAGGTTTGCTTTCTTGCAGCGCTGGATGCACGGGGGAATCAGCTCCGCCCAACGTGCATGCATGATTACCAACGCACAGCTTATATAGACTCAAAACATACATATTCACCATTTTTCTCAAAAAAAAGGCAGCCCTATGAGAATCATTTCTTGGAATTCATTTCGTAGTCTCCTCCCCGTCACGCATGCTCAGTGATTTGAGTCGGTGGCCCTCAAGGGGTCTCTGGTGGTCGTCAGTGGTCGCGCAGGCCGTGTTTGCTGATGACCCTCTTCTTGCAGGCATGCGCAGTATCCTCGCCGTGGATGCACCTGTCCGTAACAGCTTACTTCATAAGATTAATATTCCCGGGCCTAGTGTCCGGTGGGTAGGGACTGTAACGTGGAACGTAGGAGCATTGTACATTGCACATTGTACATGGTCAGTTAGCTTCATTACCTGTTACCTTGATTACAAACTAATTATTCCAAGCTAATCATTCTGTAGTTTCTGTCTCACGGCCTCTATGCCACCATTACATTTTCCCCTTTTTGGAAGTTTCCTTCCAGGCCTTGAGTAGCTTTCCTGGTTAGCATAAGTTTTCTTAAGCTAAGCTTCTATATTTTCTACAGTTCCCTCCTTTTGGTTTTTTTTTTGCATCCCTGCAATTATTTATGCCTCCAAGCTCCTTGCAATTTTGCTATTATACTAGAAAGACAGGTTATAGAACATTGAAAAATCACTGTTATACATACGATCCCTTGATACCAAGAAGCATGATTTTGCAATTGCATTAAAAAAAAAAATAAATTTGCAGGCACAACGAATACTGAGTTCCCTGTTCATCTCCATCCAGAAGGCTCGTTTTCACTGGAATATAAGTTCCAGGTACCGCTAAAACTCTCCCAAATAAAACTTCTGCTGGAGATGCACTCACTGGTTGCGCGGTGTGTTTCTAAATGTCCCAAAGTAGTAAATTTAGCGCTTCTGGCCACTTCAAGCCATTTGTTTACAGGTTTTTAGCTAATTTGGGCTTTGATGGTCCTAGTCATCCTTTCTACTTGCCCTGATGATTGTGGGTGATAAGGTGTGTGCAATTGCATCTTGATGTTTCATGAATGCTAAATTTGCACTAAAATTGCGGCAGAGAAATGTGCTCCTCTGTCCGAGTCAATTATTTCAGGAACTCCGTACGTAGGTATTCTCTTTTTTCAACAGAGCTTTAAGCACCGCTTTTGAGTGGTTCTTTCGAGTTGGGAAAGCCTCCACCCAGCCGTGGAGATATTAGCCTGTGCAGGCTGCCCATGGACGTGCTGGTAGCCGGGGATGGACGCCGGCAACAGCAGGGGGGCTGGGGCCACCGCTGTGCCCTCTGCGCTAGTGCCACCGGATTCCCCAGGCATGGAGCTACTGCCTTGGGTGCCGTTTTCCCTGGACACCCCTGTGCTCCCTCCCCCACCCACACAGGCACGGAGCCGTTCTGGAGAAACAGCTTTTAATTGACAAAACACAAGAGAAAAGGTCCCATCAAAGCTACTCTAACCCCCCGCCCCCCCCCCCCCCCCCCCCCAAATACACCACCCCTCCTCCCCATCCCCCACTCCCCCCACCTCCACCTCATCCCTACTCAGGCTCTACTTCCCCCCTGCCACCCCCGTGCTGCCTGCCAGAGCCTGCGCTTGCTGGCCGGCTTTGGCAAGGCGCTCTGCCCCCGCTTCTTGCCCCGCTTCTCGCAGACGGCAGCCTGGGACGGTGGCAGGGCCATCCCCGCAGCCCCCCACGGCTCCTGGGGCTCCATCCCCATGGTGTAGAACTCTTCCATGCTCAGGATGGTGTCGGTGATCTCAGGACGCTGTAGTCGGGGGTGAGCAGCTCCTCGGGCAGGGAGAGCGAGGCAAAGTGGCAGTGGGGGGTGGCTGTGCCGGTGCCACCAAGCTCCCCAGGCCCAGGGCTGCTGCCGAAACCATCCTGGCTGACCCCCACCGTGTCCAGGGAGCAACCAAAGAGCCTTAGGGCCTCTTCGAGTGGCACCTCCTCGGACACAGTGAGGTCGCCTGCCAGGTCCCCAAGGGCTTGGTTGTTGGGTGCAGCAGAAGGGCAGGAGGGGTCGTAGCTGCCCAGTGGGATGTTTCTTCCCCCATGTGCCTCCGCAGTGGTGGCCATGCCGTCGATAGTGAGCTGGGCAGGCTGCTCCTCGACGTGCTGGTAGGCGGCGCTGGATGTTGGTAACACAGGGGAGGCAAGGGCCACCGTGCTCCCCTCTCTGCCCAAGCCACCATGGTCCCCATGCATCAGGTGACTGCCGGCATCCTCCTGGCTGGCCTCCACCCCATCCAGGGTGCAACCCAAGAGGCTTAGGGCCTCTTTGAGAAGCTCCTCATCGGACACGTCAAGGTCTCCTGCCAGGTCCTCCAGGGCCTGGCTGGGGGAGTCATGGCTGCCCGGGGGGATGTTGGTGTCCGGGTGTGCCCCCACAGGAGGTGCCGTGCCGCAGTTGTTGGTCTGGGCAGGCTGCCCCTCGATGTGCTGGCAGCCAGGGTTGGACGTCGGCAACACCAGGGGGGCTGGGGCCACCACTCTTCCCTCTGCACGGGTGCCACAGGAGTCCCCAGGCATGGGGCTGCTGCCAGGAACATCCTGACTGGTCCCCACCGCATCCAAGGAGACACCAAAGAGCCTGAGGGCCTCTTGGAGAAGCTCCTCCTCAGAGACTTCCAAGTCTCCATCCGGTCCCCAGGGGCTTGGTGGTGGGGGCCAGCAGTGGGGCTGGCGGGGGGTGTCACGGCCCGGGGGGATGTTGGTGCCCGGGTGTGCCCGCGCAGGGGTGGCCGTGCCAGAGCTGTTGATGTGGGCAGGCTGCCCCTGGATGTGCCGGTAGCCAGGGATGGACGTCGGCAGGGCTGGGGGGCTGGGGCCTCTCCGCTCTCCCCTGATAGTTTTGGGTGTGAGGTGTGTCGGCTGTCCCTGCGGGTCAGAGGGGCTGCCCAGGCCAGGGAGGGTCCTGCAGCCCCTGGGGCCCCCCCACAGGGCAGCAGCCGGCAGAGAAGCGGTGCCATGGCTGAGCGTGGAGCTGGCCGGGCAGGCAGGTTGGTGACCGTCCACTCGATGTGGAAGACCTGGGGGTCGAAGAAGCAGCCGCATGGAGCCCTCTGCAGACCTGTGTGGGTGAGAGGGAGCCGTGCTGGGCCAGGGGGTTGGGGCCCTCCAAGGACAGCCACCGAGCTGGCCCCGATGGCCGCCATCCCCCAGCTCTGTGCTGGGCACGTGGGGAGCTTGTGTCCGGGGTGCTCCGCGCGGGGTGAGCTGCTGTGCTGGTGGGACAGGGTTGCCAAGCAGGGAGGAGACTGGCTTCTAGGAGGTGAAGCGGGAGAGATGGCCCCAAGCATTGGGGAAATTCTCTGGGACTTGGATTTCCTGGGCCCGCATCAGCCAGGCGAGAGCAGGGACGCTTGCCTGGCTTGCTGAAGCCCTGTGCCAAAAGTGCCCTGGGGACAGGGCTGATGGGGATGCTGGGCGTGCGCGGGGGCCGGGATGGCGAAGGCGGCGGGGTGGCAGAGCAGCCAGGGGTGCCGTACCTGGTGGTGGTAGTGCCTGGGGGCCCTGGGGTGCCACGTGCAGTGAGGGTGGCCAGGCTGCGGGGAAGGGCTGCTGCTGGCGGGGCAGTGGGCACAGGTTGGCTGCGCCTGGAAGAGAGACAGGAGCGATGGCCGATGGTCACCTCCGCTCTTGCCCCCAAGAGCGTCCCTGGGGTGTAGGGGTCAGGGTGGGGTCTGTACCTTGGAGGTAGAAGGTTTGGGGAAGGGCAAAAGTCTGCAGGAGTCGGGGTGCCGGGGGGTCCCGGGGGCCGCGTGGTGGGAGCCGCAGTGGTGGCGGCGCCATGTTGCATTCTGGCTGTTGGCTGCTAAGGACTCTCTGGCGTCTCCCAGGAAGGAATGTGGGGTGTCCGCGTGTTCCGCACCGCCCCAACAAGCGTACAGCCCAACAGCTACTCTGGACGAGTAGCCCTTGTCCTAATGGCAGATTTCGGCTTCCCAGACATCCGCTTGTTGTCTAAAACAGCGGATTCGTTACGCGGTGTACACTAAGCCAATTCTCACACACATAGGAGACATATTGCTTTTTATTCAGGCCTGGGTGCTGGTGGATTTCCACAAATCAAGCACACCTAATGCCCGTTCCCTGTCATATTTATACACAAACCTTCCAAATTAGGAGACTCCCAGTTACAATGATTGGTTCATATTTCTTTTGGTAGTATGCAAACTAGAAGGCATGCTCGGTTCTTTTCTCGGCCTTTATCTTTGGATAGGTGGCATAATTTGGGTAGGGGGCTCGTGGGTCGGTGGTTGCGGAGACCCTGGCCCAAATTACCTTTCCCCTAGTTTCTCAATACTTCTGGCACTCCCCAATGGTTCTTCAGGGTCTGTTGATCAGACTAACGATGTATGGGTTATGCTTCTACCTCTTGACAAGCACGTCTTCCTTGACACCTTGTCTGGGTAAATAGGAACTGACATAATGGTAGCACTGGACAATGGCCATCCTCAGGAGTCCCTAGCCGCTATTTACAAAACTCTCTGTGACATCCTGAACTGTGAAGAACTATCTGGAACATTCTTAACTATGGAACTATGAAAAACAATTTGTAACTTTTTAGAGCTGCAGATTCAGGATTAACTTTCAACCTCGATGAAGGTATCCTGGTCCGACTCAAAGCACGTGATGAAACTGTGAAAAAATCAAGGTGTGGAAGGATTATTCACTGTATAAAATCGTCTTATAAGCAGCGCGCTCTGTTGCCCTGTGGATAGTATCATGTCATCACCGCGCACGACTGGTAATTTTCCGTTTCTTTCCTAGTACAAGGATGCATTTATGGAGGCAAATCCAGGGGTGCAGGTGGTGCCCCACAACGAAGCAACCTGTGGAACCCCAGACATCGCCTGTTACAAAGAGGAAAAAGCAGGCTCTGCAAAAGAGTTACCAAGCCTGAGGAAAGGGGCCAAAAGTGAAGCAATGGCACAGCATAACTTTGGGATGGCAGGTGAGATTTCCATCCCTGTTCCTCAAAGGGAACAGCCTCGTTTTGTTTGAGGGTGCGGTGTTGGAATCAAAGCGCAAGGCCAGTTTTCTTTACTGCAGACTGCGCTGTAGTGCAAATAGCTTTCGTGTCCCACATGGAGTTGCCAGGTGCGGTGGGTTGACCCTGGCTGGGGGCCAGGTGCCCACCAGAGCCGCTTTATTACTCCCCTCGTTCACCAGACAGGGGAAAAAAAGTATAACAAAAAGCTTCTGGGTCGAGATAAGGACAGGGAGTTTCTTAAGTCTTCTCCCTCCTCTCTCCGGCTGCAAAAGCTCCCTTTCTAACTGTTTTTTTTTCCTTCTTAACTATGTTATCACAGAGGCGCTGATTGGCTTGGCCTTGGCTGGCGGCGGGTCCGTCTTGGAGCTGGCTGGCATTGGCTCTATCAGACACAGGGGAAGCTTCTGGCAGCTTCTCACAGAAGCCACCCCTGTAGACCGCCCCCCCCCCTCCCAAAACCTTGCCACGCAAATCCAACACACTGTGCAATAAAGTTTAAAGGGCTTAGAATAGTCTGGAAGCCCCAAAGCTGGAGCTCGCATTAATGCTCCCTTTAATGCACAAAAGGCTTTTTTCTCGTTCAGGACCCCAAGCTATGGGTTCCCCCTCCTCATTTTTCATTGCCTCATTAAGAAGTTTCGCTATTTCACTAAATCCAGGAATCCACGGCCTACAAAATCCCACTTGTCCTAAAAATCCCCTTAATTGTTTCTTTGTTACTGGTCTGGGAATTTCTTGTCTAGCTCTTACCCGTTCTGGATCTACTTCTCTCCCTCCCTGGTTTAAGAATAAACCCCAGATCCTTCTTTACCTGTTGTTGACAGAGTTGCAGTTTGGATAGAGATGCACGGTGACCCTTGTTTGCAAGTTGGCTGCACAGATATTCAATATCCCGCGTACAAGCTTCAGCCCTATGGCTTGCTAGTAACAGATCATCGACATCCTGAATCAAGACAGAACCGCCAGGAAATTTTAAATCTCTTCGATGGTTTCTGAGAACTTGAGAAAAAAATAGTTGGTGAACTAGTGAACCCTTGTGGCAAGTGTGTCCAAGTCAACTGTTTCCCTTGCCAAGTAAAAGCAAAAATGGATTGACTTTCTTCAGCAATGGCTATGCTAAAACCTGCTCCTGTTAAATCCAAACCAGTAACATATTGTGCCCATACAATACAGGTGTTTGGGTAAGAATGAAACTGGGGTCAGGGACAAGAGGGTGTGGGGAAATTACATGCTCATTTACTGCGCGGAGATCTCGAACAAATCTGTCTTGCGGATCCCCATCCTTATCTAATCGAAGTTTACTTACTGGCAAGATTGGAGTCTTAGATGGACTTTGGCGTTCCTTGAGTATTCCTTTTTCTAAGAAAACTGCAATCCGTTTTTGAGTACTCGGAATAGCTCATCTGCAATCGGGTACTGTTTCATTGATGGAGGTGACCCTCCTTTTGTGTTCATTATTACCGGTTCTGCGGCTAACGATAATCCTATCTCATCACCAGAGCTGCTCCACAGTTCCCGGGGAAGTGCTTCAAGTCCTTTTGGATTTTAAAAGCCGACCAAATTCCTGCAAAAGATCACGTCCTAGCAAAGACACAGGTGAATCTGGAGGTACCACAAATCTTCCCCATACCTTTTTTCTGCAATGATCATTGGAAGTGGCGTCGAAATAGATTTTATTTCTTGTCCAACAACCCCTCTTATAAGTACCTTTTCTTTAGAAATCCATGTTTGTGGGAGTGCATCATTCAAAAGGGACAAGGTTGCTCCTGTGTCTACTAAAAATTCAACAAAAAGTCCGTTTAGCTTTGCAGTAATTTGTCCGTACTCGTTTACCTTCACTCCTGCATTCGACATCTTCGCAGTCCTTCGGCAAGCATGGAGTTCAGCTTATTATTTTTCTGTTGTGAGTGAGGGCACGGTGGATACGGTGGATTTGATCCTCGTCCAGCACTTCCTGGGCGGAGTGGGCACTCCCGCTGGGCATGTCCTATCTTCCCGCAAGAAAAACACTCTAAAAGGTTGGGATTAGATTGGTTAGGGAATGGAGGAAAGGGAGCCCTTTCCATCAGTCTTTTTCCCGTCAGTTGTGGCTAAATTCCAGTTGGGGTCCTCAGTGGGCCAGGGATTTAATCCTTGACCTCTCTGAGCAATTTCTCAGTCCTTTAGAAGAATTTTCTCTCCCTCATCCATCTGGAATAGTTCTCTCAGCAAAGTTTTCATGTCACTCTCCAGTTAGGTGTGTAATCAGTGACTATTCCAGCTAGCATTTGTGCACATCCATCTGCATCGTCTCTTCATCTTGGCATTTTACTTTGCCACATGATCAAGTCACCTTGTTTCCAAGGTTTGTGGCGCATCACAGCAGTCACTGCAGGGCCATCAGGAGGAGCTCCTGGTCGTGCTCTGGGATTTGGGATGTAATGCAGTTTCATGGGAAACATCCTGACCTGCTTGGGGAAGGTCAGTTTCCTCGGCCTCAGGGGCAGAGGAAGCGAGCTTACCCGTAGTTTAGATGGCTTACGTCTTTGATAAGACCAATCCTACCAAATATACCAATAATCAATACTTGGACTTGCAGTATCTTCGAAAATGATCCTTCGAAATGTTAACTTATGGGGCTTAAAAGTTCCTTTGCGGGGGGGGGGGTGCAAATATCCATAGGTCCTCCCCCTCGAGTTCGAGTTAGGAATGGCCATTCCTCCTGACACAACCCAATCAGTCTTGTCTTTTGTAAAGTCTGTGCCCCATAAATCTTACTCCAATTTTTCTAAAACCTCAGCAAGGGGCGTCCCCCTTTCAATGCTGGGTGTAGTTCCCGTTTCTTAAATTTCTTTTCCTCTTACCAAAGCTTTAGCAAGTTTAAACACAAGAGTACTCCCAGTATTGTCTGGAATCACCCGTGCCCAAGTCTCTTAGGTGAACGCACCTATTTTTGTTATGCCAGCAATGAGCGTTGGTCACGGGTTTGTCCAGAGAATTAGCTGGTGCTCCTTCCTCTTGCGTCCTAGGGTCCCCATCTGGGTCGCCATCTGTTAGAGGGTATGAGAAATGGACCAGACGTGAGTTGCCCTAGGTTTGCTTTCTTGCAGCGCTGGATGCACGGGGGAATCAGCTCCGCCCAACGTGCACGCAGGTGATTACCAACGCACAGGTTATATAGACTCAAAACATACATATTCACCATTTTTCTCAAAAAAAGGCAGCCCTGTGAGAATCATTCTTGGAAATTTTTTACGTAGTCTCCTCCCCGTCACGCATGCTCAGTGATTTGAGTCGGTGGCCCTCAAGGGGTCTCTGGTGGTCGTCAGTGGTCGCGCAGCCGTGTTTGCTGGATGACCCTCTTCTTGCAGGCACGCGCAGTATCCTCGCCGTGGATGCACCTGTCCGTAACAACTTACTTCATGAGATTAATATTCCCGGCCTAGTGTCCGGTTGGGTAGGGACTGTACGTGGAACGTAGGAGCATTGTACATTGCACCATTGTACATGGTCAGTTAGCTTCATTACCTGTTACCTTGATTACAAACTAATTATTCCAAGCTAATCTTTCTGTTGTTTCTGTCTCACGGCCTCTATGCCACGATTACATTTTCCCCTTTTTGGAAGTTTCCTTCCAGGCCTTGAGTAGCTTTCTGGTTAGCATGGTCACCGAAATCCGGGAATAAACCTCGTAACACCAATGTAGTGTTAAAAGGCAGGCATTCTTTATTGCAGCGCTGGATGCACGGGGATAGCTCCACCCAATGTGCATGCCAGGTGATCACCAACACACACAGGTTATGTAGCATCAAAACATACATATTCATCGTTTTTCTCAGAAAGGGCAGTCCTATGATAATCATTTCTTGAATCCATTCCATTTCATATTCTCCCCCCGTCACGCATGCTCAGTGATTTGAGTCGGTGGTCCTCAAGGGTCTCTGGTGGTCGTCAGTGGTCTTGCACCTGTGTCCGCTGGATGACCCTCTTCTTGCAGGCATGCGCAGTATCCTTGCTGTGGGTGCACCTGTCCATAACGACTTACTTCATAAGATTAATATCTCCAAACCTATTGTTCAGTTGGTAGGGACTGTACAAGGAACATAGCAGCATTGTACCTTGCCATGGTCAGTGAGCTTCATTACCTATTACCTTGGTTACAAACTAATTTTCCCAATCTGATTCTATAGCTACATTAAGTTAAAATCTTACAAATATAATCAAATCATCCTAACTTTTATAGAATCAACTTTTGATTGCTTTATCAAAATAGATGTAACATTTCCCCCCTTTGAAAGTTTTGAAAATTATTTCAATACTTTCACTATACTAATCATTTTCTATGTTGGAGGAAACTCTGGGATTGCTTGTCTCTTTTGCTGTTCTGCAACAGCTTGGACGATCATATGAGTGAAAGAAGCTTCACGAGTAATTTGCTTTTTCAGATATGTTAACCGATTCATCATTTTCCAGGCTATGACATACAATATTGCTGACAAGGTCAAACTGATCAAAACCAATATTAAGAGAATCACGATGGGGTGACACAACTTGTTTAGGATGCCTGTAGCAGTAGGTGACCATCCAAAAAGTGTGTCCCACCATCTAAGTTCTGCATCTCTCTGCGCTCTTTCAAAAACTCGGTGTATTTCTTTCACATTGTGATGAACAGTTATTAGGGGTTTTTTGTCCGTTTTCCTTAATTTTTTTTCCAGAATTGCAATCAAATCCTTGCGTTGTAATAACTGTTTCACTAAAGCGAGATTCATTCCAATGGGTATAGGTAACAATTCATGAATCAACATGTAGTTAGACTGCAAAAGTTGGTGAGATGTGACTGGGGTCGAATAAGAAAAGTCACATCCATCAATCGTAGTAAAATTACAAACACAAAAATTTGAATGATTTTTAATCTCTACGACTACCTTATCTACATATAAAAAATCACAAACAGTCCTCAAACATACACAGCCCTTACCAATATATATAATAACTGTTTTAGGGTTCTCGTTAGGATGAACCTCAAAATGGCAAATATTTTGTTCAGTATCCAGACAAATATCTTGTGCCTCAATTGCATTACCTTCACAGACAAATCCTTGTTGTTCTCGCACGATGCAAGATTCCAAATTAACAGTTTGCCATTTTTCATTCATCTTTCGGGCCCATACTCTATGCTCGGAAGGCTAGAGTATAGTTCCGTTGTGGTTCAACCCTAATGCCCCAATGGGATAAATTGAGTATATAGTAGCATTAGATATAGTGAGCACAAAAGTTGTAGCCGTGTTTGTAACGGGATCCTAAGTAAAGTTTACCAGGCTCCACCAGGACTGGAGTTCTTTCTCAAAATCAGTAGCACTGTCCCAAACTATTTTCCTAATTTCAGTGGGGAGAGTGCCGCCTTCACCTTCTCTTATAATTGAGGCGGCTACCGACTGCATCCATAATTGAGCCTGGATACAACTAAGAGCCAAAGAGAGGTTTTTTGGACCACCCCAAGTGCGTCTGTAACTAATTTGTGGTCCCTTACATTTACTCTTTCCCATGTTGGTAATATATTTGACAACAGCCACTGGTTAGTTCCTAAAGCCAATAAAGAGGATCGTAAAGGTTGTTTTGTAATTTAGCCAAATCACTAATTGAGGCAGCCAGTTTGTTCATTATTACTTCTGAATCAATGCTATTTAAAACTCCCAATCCTGTTCCCAAAACACCGGTCAAGTCTCTCCGTGTCCTTTACATAGTAAGAGTTCGTTTCTCTGCAGCCAGGTGGTCCATCCCTCATATGAAATTTTTAAGAAAGGTGAACAAGCTGGTTGAATATCTGAAACATTGTTTTGCATTGACAATTCCACTTGTTTGAGAGACCATGCCGGGTTAAACAACATTTGTTGCAAGCCTGTATTTCTAATCACATACGGTCCAATTTCAAAGATTTTCGAATTAAGCGCAACAATTGGTTGGGTAGTAGGTATTATGACGTCTATTTTAAGTTCTCCCCAGTATTTGGTGTTATTTTTACCACATATCACTCTAAAGATTTTCTAAAAGAAAATCATCTCAGTTACTGAGATTGAATTAAGTTTTTATTTTCCCTCTCCTTCAGGCCCATCCGAGGAAAATGGAAGAACAAATTGTATGGGGGACATTTGGGAGTTGAGGGGGTGTAGATGTGAGATGGGGGTTTTTTTTCTTTTAATCGCTTTAAGACTTGAGTTACAGTAAGGCAGTTTCTCATCTGCTCTGCCAGTCAGCACAGTAAGCTTATCTGAACATCCCACTATTAGCCCAACTGAGCTACATGAATGTCACATTTGCAGTCGGTGCTTCCATTTCATTGGACTGTTTTACTGTTTTACAGCATAGCTCTGCTCTGAAAATGTTAGAGACTATAGCTAAAGACTGAGAGAAGCTAATGGATGCTGTGTGCTTTTTCCAACTTGAAGAGCATGGACAAGTTCAGAAATTTTTGATAGAGATGATATGAAGATGAATTAAGAACATAAATGAATTCAGGTGGAATTTCTCTGTATCTGCTAAAAATGCTGCCTTTCTTCTTCCCCTTGAGGTAGAGTCCATTTAGTGGAAGACTGTTCTCTAAGTACTGGAGACCTTGAGCGTGAACGGTATCTTCTGGATGGGGCTGCCCTTGCCCTTGAACGGTGATAACCATCTGACCTTGACCTGCAACGATTGTTACGACTCTTCCCTTCGCCTCTTCTTGGATACGGTGGCGATCGCGAGTGGGAACGAGAGTGGGAATGACTAAATGAGTGAGAGCAGGAGGCAGTGTGGGAGAAGCACTGCAGGGAGACTTGGACCTTAAAGAAACCCAAACAAACCGACGAAAACAATAGAGGAAGTTAACTCAAACCAGTCCCTGGGCTGGGAAAGAAGGCCTAAATCTTGGGGGACCTCAAGTCTGGTGGCCTCCTGGAGAAGAAACAATTACCGTGAGAGATTTGGTGCTTCTAGAGAGCAGTGCCTGCCTGGAGTCTGGTCGTCAAAAACCTTTGCAGAAAGGTATGTTGTGAAGGAGCACCAAAAGACCTTGCTAGTGACTCACACCAAAGGAACTCACTCGGGGGGAAGACTGCTGCCCCTGCCCGGTTTTGGTTGGGAGTGTCTGCAGGAATGGTGGGCTGGCTGGTGTCAGGTGTTTCAAAGGTGCTATGCGGCCACAGCACCACTTTGCATGGAGAAGGTGACGTGGTAACTTTTGGTAGGCTGATGACAGGGGTGAGACAGACCAGCTGTTGGATGCATATTTGGGCCTTTCCCAGGTCTAGAGCAGCAGCAGCAGCAGCAGCAGCAAGCTGTAAGGCATGACAGCTTGGGAACGACTGCTCTGAGTTCTGTGTCAGGTTTTGCCACCAGGAGCATCTCATGACACTTGTCTCACCCCTGCCTGAGCATCCAGGGCCACCTTGGCCCCAAGTGTCACTGAATGGACAGGCAGCCTTGTGCCGGGTACCGCTGCAAGGCTGGGAAGTGGCAGTAACTCCTGCCCCTAGTCCTGCCCCAAATTCTGCCTCATGGCTATTCCCTGTCTCTCGCAGGTCCTTTGCAATCTACAGCACATGGGCAAGCAGCCTGAAGCACAACGCCCGACGCACAAAGCCTGGCTGTCTTCCTGCCGCCACTGGAGTCCCTTCCTGCGAGTGAGCTGCTCGCCCTCTTCTTTCTCTGCTCTGGATCAGCCACCACGAACTGAAGGGCCACTGGAGCTGGGGGGTCTACAGCCCTGATTTACCATTCCAGAGGTAAGGAGAGAAAGTGACTGTCCGAGGGTTTCATGGGGATGGGAGAGCAGAGCTAAAGGTAAAAACAGATTTCCTCTGATTTCCAATATAACCTACAAGTAATCCCCAGAACATCAGATCATCCTTTCACCTCTGGCTAATAAGAAAGCCTTGTCACCTTCTGATCATCTGCTGCCATTTTTTCCCCCTTTTCTCCTGGCAAAACTTGTCAAATTCACTTTCCTCTAAACTGTTCATGGTTTTGGTCAATCTGCTTGCTCTGAGGAATCTATTTCATGGACAAACTCTAACCAGTTCTGCTCAGCATGAACTTCCAGAGTGCAGCCTGGAAACTGGTGACAACCCACTGACTTCAGTGCTAGAAAACTATTTTCTTGGACTTCACGCTTTTCCTATGCAACAGTGTGGTGGGTGGACCCTGGCTGGGGGCCAGGCGCCCACCAGAGCCACTCTATCACTCCCCTGGTTTACCAAACAGGGGAGAGAAAAGTAAAAACAAAAAGCTTCTGGGTCGAGATAAGGACAGGGAGAGATCACTCACTAGTTTTCGTCACGAGCAAAACGGACTGAACTTAGAGAGGAAATTCATCTAACTTATTACTAAGCGAAACAGAGTAGAATGAGAAATAAAATCAAACCTTAAAACACCTGCCCCCCCCACCCCTCCCATCTTCCCAGGCTCAACTTCACTCCTGGCTTCAACCTCTGCCCCCCCTCAGCAGCACAGGGGGACGGGGAATGGGGGTTAGGGTCAGTTCATCACACGTTGTTTCTGCCGCTTCTTCCTCCTCAGGGGGAGGACTCCTCTCATTGTTCCCCTGCTCCAGCATGGAGGAGTCCCTCTCACGGGAGACAGTCCTTCACCAACTGCTCCAACGTGAGTCTCTCCCACGGGGTGCAGACCTTCAGGAGCAGACTGCTCCAGCGTGGGTCCCCCACGGGGTCACAAGTCCTGCCAGCAAACCTGCTCTGGCGTGGGCTCCTCTCTCCACGGGTCCACAGCTCCTGCCAGGAGCTTGCTCCAGTGTGGGCTTCCCACGGGGCCACAGCCTCCTTCAGGTGCCTCCCCCTGCTCTGGTGTGGGGTCCTCCATGGGCTGCAGGTGGACTCTCTACACCCCCTCATCCTTCCTCCATGGGCTGCAGGGGGACAGCCTGCTTCACCATGGTGTCTGCAGAGTTTCTACATCTTGTCACTCCTCTTTCCGGCTGCAAAAGCTCCCTCTCTAACTGTTTTTTTTTCCTTTTTAAATATGTTATCACGGAGGTGCTGATGGGCTTGGCCTTGGCCAGTGGTGGGTCCATCTTGGAGCCGGTTGGCATTGGCTCTGTCAGACACAGGGGAAGCTTCTAGCAGCTTCTCACAGAAGCCACCCCTGTAGACCGCCCCCCCGCCCCCCCCCCCCCCAGCTACCAAAACCTTCCCATGCAAATCCAACACAAGGGTGCTGGAAGAACTGTGCCCGGCACACTTTGCCCACCTTCCTCTTCACTCTCCCCCTGGATCTTAATGCAGAAGGAGCTTTTGGAAACCAAAATTATCCTGCTCTTCCCACAGAAAAAACCACAAGTGCAGAAAAGGGGGAGGGGGAGAGAAAAAGAGATACTGGAAAAGAAAGTGCTACAGAAAAGTCAGGACCAGAAGGAAAAAACCAGGAACCAGTACAATAACAGGGAAAAAAACCCCAAAGCAACAAAAAACCCAACAGACTAAGAGAAAGCAAGAGGAAGAGAAGCCATTGCAAAGGATTATTGTTCTCGCCTGTTTTTTTCTTTCTCCCATTACCTGAACCTGTCCCCAGGTGACTACAGGATTTCATTAAGGCACTGTGTGACCCCTAGAAGAGTTTTATGGCCCAGGACAGACCCCAGTGGCCATGATGACCCAAAGTCACTGGCCCACTAGCCAACAGATCTGCCGAAGCCCTGCCAGCACAGGGGACCCTGTGTCCCCTGCGCTGAGCCCTCCAGGCTGCAGAGCAAGAGCCATCAGGGCTTCAGATGTTGCAGGGTCCTGGATGGGGTTTCCATTCCTCCCCTGGAAGGTGCTGCCCCTTCAGAGCAGAACAGGGTACAGGAGCATCCCTTAAAGCTGAGTTAAACGGCTGTCAGGAGCCCCTGGCTGATTTTGCAATGCAGGGGGCACTCGCGCGTCCCCTTCCATGGGCCGAGTGGAGCCCGGACACAGTTACCAAAGTACCAAAGAAGAGAGAGGGAAAGCATTTTCACTGTTACTTTCATTTATTTATTTATTTTCACTTGTCCAACCTTGAAAAGAACGAACGAGACAGCTAGAAGGGGCCTTAATGCTGAAGGCCAGCACTCCTTCCTGGCAGGCCTGTGGTGGTCTGCCTCTCCAGAGGAGCGGCTGTCTCTTACGTCTTTGCTTGACACACTGCTGTTCTTCGTGTGCCGCCATGGAGCGTCTGGCTTCCTCTGCAGCCTCCCGTCGGGCAGCCTTCTCGTCTCCAGGCCGAAGAGACCCCGTCTCCAGGCCCCAGGGACCTCGGTGGCCCGCTGAGGGACTTCTCCTGGCGCAGCGGCTGAAGCTGTGACGCCATGTTGTCTTGTCCCCTTTCTTTTCTCGGGGCTCAGTGCAGAAGAGATGACACCCCTTCAGAAGGGTGAGGGGTAGGGCAGAGGACGGGGGACGGGAAGGAAGCCTGCAGGCCGGCCAGGCGCGGAGGGTCAGCCTCCCGGCTAGCGCCGAGCGCGGAGGCAGGGCCGGCGGTAGGGCACTGGCCGGATGACCCTACGGCACCGCGTCGATGGTGGTGTGGAGGGGAGCCCTGGCACGATGTTGTGGTGCCAGGGGAGCCATCCTGGAGGTGGATCCACCTCCATCGGCTCCTCCTCGTCTTCAGGTGGATCCACCTCCATTGGCTCTGCACCATCAGCTACGTGGAAGAGGACCGCGTAGCTGATGGTGCCTCCCCTCTGACGCAGCCTCTTCCTCCGCGCCTCCTGCAGCTCCTCCTGTGGGCGCCCACACAGAGGTGAGCGCCCGCTCGCTTCCCATCGTTGAGCCTTCATTCTTCCAACTAGTGGAGAGTCTGAGGACTCGAAAGCTCAGCGAATGTGGGACAAGTGCTGGGGGGCCAGTATTTATAGGGTCCGGAACAGAATGTGGTGAGGTAGCTTGTGACATCAGGAGGCCACTGTGATGGCTATGCAAATCTGCTGCCATTTTTCACTTTCCTCTAAACTGTTTGTGGTTTTGGTCAATCTGCTTGCTCTGAGGAATCTATTTCATGGACAAACTCTAACCAGTTCTGCTCAGCATGAAACTCGGGAGTCAAGAGTGCAGCCTGGAAACTGGTGACAACCCTGACTTCAGTGCTAGAAAACTATTTTCTTGGACTTCACGCTTTTCATATGCAGCAGTAAAGGAAGAAAGTATAAATTCCTGAGGTGGCCGTAGCATTGTTGTCGCTCAAGCATGTACTGCACATGGTAATGCACCTTTCTTGGATTTTGGTTGTTCAGATGAGGCGCCTCCAGCTTTCTCTTTCTCCTTGGCACAGCTGAATTTCTCCTGTCAAAAGGAACAGGGCTGTATTGAGGGAGGAGGTGAATTTCTTCTCAAATGCTTCTTCCAACTGTGCTAAGCTAAAGGGCAGGCAAAACCAATCCAATTAAATGTAACTCTATTTCTGTAGAAAAAAATATCTTGTTTAGGAGAATGTGTGCATATGTACATTCCTGTCTACATAATGTAGAGAGAGAGGGAAAGAGATAAGCGCGCACACACGGTAAACGTCATACTGTTAACCCAAGTTTGGGAGGAGAATGTACACTCCAGCTTCTGCATTTGTAACTCAGTACAAATTGATTAGTTGCGTATATGAAAATTAGAAAAAATACAGACATGGGTTTCACGCCGGGGACATTTAGCTCTGTTTGCTGCACAGATTGGTACAGGAGCTGTGTCTGCTGTGTGAGGGGAAGGAAAACAAGACCATAAAGAAACCAACCAATAACATGGTTTGTAAAACCTCACGTGAAAGTCCTAACATTGGAATGGAAACAATAACAATTCAAAGCAGAGGAATCCGAGTGTCCCAGAACAGTAGCTTGTTTCCCACTTCTCTTACCCAGCAGAGAGATGCATCAGCCCCAGTGCGTGAGGATTTACAAGCGGTGACTCAGACTGCAGCGTGGGGCTCTGCAGGGCTACAGCCCCCTCTCCCTCCGGTGCTGCTTTGCCAGCACCCGTTTCTCCTGACTTTTGTGGTACCCCCCCCACGGATAGATTTTCACTGGGCTTTTTGTCCTGCCGGCTCCATCTGTTTCTCAGCCCCAGCTCTGTCTGCTTGGGAAGGGCGACGTGAGGCTGTGCCCCCTTTCCCACTGCTGGCACTCTTCCTCCAGGTGCCACCGCTCTGCCAGGACCGGTCATCTCCGGTGACACATGCCACCCTGTTTGTGCTGTAGCCAGGACTGCCTCTGGTCTGCTCCCGTTTACAGCAGTATCGCTTCGGAGTAAGACCGTCCATGCCAGTGCTGTGCTTTGGGGGAGCTGCATTCAAGCCCTGACAAGGAAGAAGAAAAATCAGAGGTGGCATTCCAGATTTTTCAGTTTCAATGGGAAAAGACTCACAAGGCAGGTTCCCTCCAATCCGTGGGCCAGTCTCGATGCACCAGGTGTTTTGGAGAGGATAGCACTGTTCTGGTGTCAGATTATGTTCTTCTGTCCTGACACCCACCAAGGCTTTGTTTTAAGATATTTAGGAACTGGATCACATTTCTGTGAACCCTGCAACCACCTGCAGGCTTTGAAACCTGCCATTGCATGGTCTTGGGGTGCAAGTCTGAGGGGTTTTTCGGTTTGCGCGCTCCCATGCCCGCTCCAGCAGTGGCACGGCTGATGGTGTGCCCCAGCTGAGGATGCCTCTGCAGATACGCCTCATTTTGCAGAGCCAAGAATAGGAACCCTGACAAGCATCAGCATTTCCAAACCTGAATCTAGATAAAGTTAGTGCCAGGTGAGAGGTGGGTGACAGGGTCTCAGCTTGGCTGAGCCCATGCAGGGAGCTGCTGCAAGGCAAGAGTCCCTTTTCCTCAATGACAAGTGGCTTGAAGGGTTTGCGTTCTCCGCTCCACAATAACTTGTAGTAAGCAGGGTGCAATCTGCTAAACCTTATTGCGATTGGTTGTTTTTTCCTGGTGGAAAAAAGGTTTACAATGGGTAGAGATCATTATGAAAGGAGGACCACAGCCTTTCACACATGCTGGTCCTCCAGGTACATGCAAAGAGAGGTCTGTGTGGATACCAGAGCTCCTGCGAAGGAGCTCAAACACCCAACCAGCATGTTTCCAGCCAGCTGAGACCTCTGGCCACCGGTGGCCTGGGGAGCGAGGGAGGGAGGGAGGGAGGAGAAGTGAGTTTTCTTACCAGCTGGGGAAAAAAGGCAGTGAAGCCTATGGATGGAGACGGACTGCAGGGTCAGATGCCAAAGCAGCCTTCCTAGGGCTGCTGGTCAGACCCCTGACAAGCCCCGGTACCCCTGGGAGGCAGCAGCCAGCCCTGCAGCCTGCTAGCGAAACACTTCAGCTCCAACACGGCTCCTCCTTCTGTGCTTTTCAACAGCCCTGCAGCCCCCCAGCCCCAGCCCGCTGCGCTGGTGGGCCGGGGAGCTGGAGGCATTTTCCCAGCGCTCTGATCTAACAGCACCAGTGGGACTGTTTCCAGCACGCTGCCACTGGAGGGCTTATCGGCCTCCCTCCCTATCTCCCACCACCCCGGCCTGATAAACGAGGGGCTGGTGGCAGCCGGGGGAAGCGCCCAGAGCAGGGGCTGGAGCTGGGGACTGGCCAAACACAAAGGTGGCAGGGCTGGGGTGCTTCTCCCGTGAGCCCCTCCCTGTCAATGAGGATGTTGATACCTGTGACTATGGAAATCTTAAGATCAATTCAAGCAATTAGAGCCATTGCTCAATCCATGTAACCAAACAAAAGGGAAACCATTGTCACTTAGGAAACAATTAGTTGTAAGCTAAGGAGCTCTGGAACAATCTCATTGTAAAGAGCTGGGCCTTGGAAGAAGAACAGATGTGCAAAAAAAGATAAGAGAGTTACAAGGTGATCCCAAAACCGGCCTTGAGGGATAAGGTATATGTGATACCAGGAGTGAGTCTGAAGACCCCCGAGGAGGTGTCAACAAACATGGGGGAAAGACCTTAGCATATGCTAACGAGTTCCCAAGGAAGATCCCTGCCTGTGATAAGCACTACTGGGAAAGATACTGAATATGTCTATGAACATAGTAGAAATACTTGCTAGTTTTGTCTTTTGGGTGTGCACCTTAGGTGGAGTTATCCCCCGTGCACCCAGCGCTGCAATAAAGAATGCCTGCTTTCTAAAACTCCAAATAAGCCTTAGAGAGTGAACTATTTTGCCGCTTTCTGGTGACAGATTTTGGCACCGCAGATGGGACACTGCTCTGGAACATGGGCGGATCCGAGGGATCGCAGGACCTCCAGCCGGCACCGAGGGATTCTCGGAAAACCTGCGATCCCCGGACCAAAGAATTCTGAGCAAGGACCATCAACAAGGCAAAGGCATTCTTTCAGTATTATTTTCTGTTGCCTGTCCGCGGGTCGTAGCGAAAGCTGCGCAGGGTTGGGCCGTATCCCTGGGGCAAAGGGAAAGTACCCTTTGATTGAAACTGAAGGGTGAGTCTCCTTCCCGAAAGGGAAGCTCAGACGTTTGTCTGTTGAACCTTGAATACGGCCGTGATCGTAATGGTGTGGTTTTTGTGTTTGTTGCTGTAGTGTTTGTAAGTGTGTAGTATTGTTGTAAAAAGCTGGGGTGAAATTGTTTTAGTGCCCTGTTTTAAAATGGGAACTGGAACTTCTAAAAGGGAATTGATCTGAAAGAATTCTCCTCTTGGGTGCATTTTATTAAATTGGAAGCAAATAGCAGGACCCCCAGGAGGAGTGGCAAAGAGAGAGGATCTAATCAACTATTGTAATCAGTGGTGGCCATTGTATGGACTGAATGAGGGAGAAAAGTGGCTGGTTAATGGGACTTTTAGGATACTCTGTTCCAGTTGTTGTTATTCTTAAGAGGGGAAGGAAAATGGGATGAAGTTCCCCATGTTGATTTATTCTCTGCTTTACGAGATCATCCTGAATGGAGCAGGGAATGTAAATGAATAGGGAGAGATCCTTTGGTTCTGACCTGGGCAAAAGATAATCAGAAACTCTGTAAGCGTTGTTGTTCGGCGTGTAGTATGAGTCAATGGTGCGTCCAATACGGAGGAGCGGACGAGGAGATGTTTTCTGATGAAGGGGACTCTTTTGCTGGAAATGAGAAATTCAGTGCTATTGCAGGGAGAACGAGGGGAGGATGGGGAGGTCGAGTTGTGCAAGCTCTCAAGCCGTGCACCCCAGCGCTGCAATAAAGAATGCCTGCTTTCCAAACCTTCAGAATAAGTCTTAGAGAGTGAATTCTCTTGCCGCTTTCCGGTAACAGGACGGTGACAATCAGTTGGGCTGTATTAGGCAGGGCCGCTGTCAGGGGACTAGTGCCTGCCTTGAAGCGCCACTAATCGATGGTTAGCCGCCACTTCCCGTTTGGTTTGCAAACTGGCCACACTGGGGAGTTATGAGGGGACTGAGTTTGAATACTTCCCCCCTGTTCCTGCAGCTCTTTTATCACCGGAGCGATTCCCTCCCTCCCTCTCTCTCCCCGCGGTAAGGGACAGCCTTTCACACTCACGAGTTTAAATCGGGGGAAGCGTAAGGGCAGTCTGTAAAAAGCCTTATCAGGGTTGACGGAACCCCAAACTTCCACTGCCTCCCTGCCGAGTCCGTCCAGGACTTCCCCTTCACTGAATCCGATCCCAGACTATTGGTGGGGAGCACTGCCAACACCATAGTGGTCTCGGTGGGGGTGGTGTCTGCCAGCAACCAGCACTTTACTCGGGCTGTAGGTTGGGGTTTGCCATATCCAAATACATCGGTAACCCATATCTGTTATGAATCAGGGACGATCCCACTCCGGCCTGCGGTATCGGCATTTAAAGCAGAGATTTGGGCCCCTGTGCCTAGCAGAAAAGTGACCGGAGTCTTCAAAGAGCCAAGGAGAAAGGCACAGAGCGGTTCTGGAGAAGCAGCTTTTAATTGACAAAACACAAAAGGAAAGGTCCCATCAAAGCTACTCTAACACCCCTCCCACCCCCCACCCCCCCCCCCCAAATACACCACCCCTCCTCCCCCATCCCCCACTCCCCCCACCTCCTCCTCATCCCTGCTCGGGCTCTACTTCCCCCCCTGCCACCCCCGTGCTGCCTGCCAGAGCCCTGCGCTTGCTGGCCGGCTTTGGCAAGGCGCTCTGCCCCCGCTTCTTGCCCCGCTTCTCGCAGACGGCAGCCTGGGACGGTGGCAGGGCCATCCCCGCAGCCCCCCATGGCTCCTGGGGCTGCATCCCGATGGTGTAGAACTCTCCCAGGATGAGCATGGCGTCGGTGGTCTCAGGGACGCTGTAGTCGGGGGTGAGCAGCTCCTTGGGCAGGGAGAGCGAGGCAAAGTCACAGTGGGGGGTGGCTGTGCCGGTGCCACCAAGCTCCCCAGGCACAGGGCTGCTGCCCAAACCATCCTGACTGACCCCCCCCCTGCATCCAGAGACACCAAAGAGCCTTCGGGCCTCTTTGAGAAGCTCCTCCTCAGAGACTGCAAAGTCTCCATCCGGGTCCCCAGGGGCTTGGTTGTGGGGGCCAGCAGAGGGGCTGGGGGGGGGGGCACGGCCCAAGGGGGAATGTTGGTTCACCTGGCTTCTAGGAGGTGAAGCAGGAGAGATGGCCCCAAGCATTGGGGAAATTCTCTGGGACTTGGATTTCCTGGGCACGCATCAGCCAGGCGAGAGTAGGGACGCTTGCCTGGGCTTGCTGAAGCCCTGTGCCAAAAGTGCCCTGGGGACAGGGCTGATGGGGATGCTGGGCGTGCGCGGGGGCCGGGGATGGCGAAGGCGGCGGCGGGTGGCAGAGCAGCCAGGGGTGCCGTACCTGGTGGTGGTAGTGCCTGGGGCCCTGGGGTGCCACGTGCAGTGAGGGTGGCCAGGCTGCGGGGAAGGGCTGCTGCTGGCGGGGCAGTGGGCACAGGTTGGCTGCGCCTGGAAGAGAGACAGGAGCGATGGCCGATGGTCACCTCCGCTCTTGCCCCCAAGAGTGTCCCTTGGGTGCAGGGGTCAGGGTGGGTCTGTACCTTGGAGGTAGAAGGTTTGGGGAAGGGCAAAAGTCTGCAGGAGTCGGGGTGCCGGGGGGTCCCGGGGGCCGCGTGGTGGGAGCCGCAGTGGTGGCGGCGCCATGTTGCATTCTGGCTGTTGGCTGCTAAGGACTCTCTGGCGTCTCCCAGGAGGGATGTGGGGTCTCCGCGTGTTCCGCCCCGCCCCAACAGCGTACAGCCCAACAGCTCCTCTGGACGAGCAGCCCTTGTCCTAATGGCAGATTTCGGCTTCCCAGACATCAGCTTGTTGTCCAAACAGCGGATTCGTTACGCGGTGTACACTAAGCCAATTCTCACACACGTAGGAGACATATTGCTTTTTATTCAGGCCTGGGTGCTGGGTGGATTTCCACAAATCAAGCGCACCTGATGCCCGTTCCCTGTCATATTTATACACAAACCTTCCAAATTAGGACACTCCCAGTTACAACGATTGGTTCATATTTCTTTTGGTAGTATGCAAACTAGAAGGAATGCTCGGTTCTTTTCTCGGCCTTTATCTTTGGGTAGGTGGCATAATTTGGGTAGGGGGCTCATGGGTCGGTGGTTGCGGAACCCTGGCCCAAATTACCTTTCCCCTAGTCTCTCAATACTTCTGGCACTCCCCAATGGTTCTTCAGGGTCTGTTGATCAGACTAACGATGTATGGGTTATGCTTCTACCTCTTGACAAGCACGTCTTCCTTGACACCTTGTCTGGGTAAATAGGAACTGACATAATGGTAGCACTGGACAATGGCCATCCTCAGGAGTCCCTAGCCGCTATTTACAAAACTCTCTGTGACATCCTGAACGGTGAAAACCTATCTGGAACATTCTTAACCGTGGAACTATGAAAAACAATTTGTAACTTTTTAGCTGCAGATTCAGGATTAACTTTTAACCTCAATGAAGGATATCCTGGTCCGACTCAAAGCACGTGATGAAACTGTGAAAAAATCAAGGTGTGGAAGGATTATTCACTGTATTAAATTGTCTTATAAGCAGCGCGCTCTGTTGCCCTGTGGATAGTATCATGTCATCACCGGCACGACTGGTAATTTTCCGTTTCTTTCCTAGTACAAGGATGCATTTATGGAGGCAAATCCAGGGGTGCAGGTGGTGCCCCACAACGAAGCAACCTGTGGAACCCAGACATCGCCTGTTACAAAGAGGAAAAAGCAGGCTCTGCAAAAGAGTTACCAAGCCTGAGGAAAGGGGCCAAAAGTGAAGCAATGGCACAGCATAACTTTGGGATGGCAGGTGAGATTTCCATCCCTGTTCCTCAAAGGGAACAGCCTCGTTTTGTTTGAGGGTGCGGTGTTGGAATCAAAGCGCAAGGCCAGTTTTTCTTTACTGCAGACTGCGCTGTAGTGCAAATAGCTTTCGTGTCCCACATGGAGTTGCCAGGTGCGGTGGGTTGACCCTGGCTGGGGGCCAGGTGCCCACCAGAGCCGCTTTATTACTCCCCTCGTTCACCAGACAGGGGAAAAAAAGTATAACAAAAAGCTTCTGGGTCGAGATAAGGACAGGGAGTTTCTTAAGTCTCTCCCTCCTCCTCTCTCCGGCTGCAAAAGCTCCCTTTCTAACTGTTTTTTTTCCTTCTTAACTATGGTATCACAGAGGCGCTGATTGGCTTGGCCTTGGCTGGCGGCGGGTCCGTCTTGGAGCTGGCTGGCATTGGCTCTATGAGACACAGGGGAAGCTTCTGGCAGCTTCTCACAGAAGCCACCCCTGTAGCCCCCCCCGCTCCCAAAACCTTGCCACGCAAATCCAACACACTGTGCAATAAAGTTTAAAGGGCTTAGAATAGTCTGGAAGCCCCAAAGCTGGAGCTCGCGTTAATGCTCCCTTTAATGCACAAAAGGCTTTTTCTCGTTCAGGACCCCAAGCTATGGGTCCCCCTCCTCATTTTTCATTGCCTCATTAAGAGTTTCGCTATGTCACTAAATCCAGGAATCCACGGCCTACAAAATCCCACTTGTCCTAAAAATCCCCTTAATTGTTTCTTTGTTACTGGTCTGGAATTTCTTGTCTAGCTCTTACCCGTTCTGGATCTACTTCTCTCCCTCCCTGGTTTAAGAATAAACCCCAGATCCTTCTTTACCTGGTGTTGACAGAGTTGCAGTTTGGATAGAGATGCACGGTGACCCTTGTTTGCAAGTTGGCTGCACAGATATTCAATATCCCGCGTACAAGCTTCAGCCCTATGGCTTGCTAGTAACAGATCATCGACATCCTGAATCAAGACAGAACCGCCAGGAAATTTTAAATCTCTTCGATGGTTTCTGAGAACTTGAGAAAAAAATAGTTGGTGAACTAGTGAACCCTTGTGGCAAGTGTGTCCAAGTCAACTGTTTCCCTTGCCAAGTAAAAGCAAAATGGATTGACTTTCTTCAGCAATGGCTATGCTAAAACCTGCTCCTGTTAAATCCAAACCAGTAACATATTGTGCCCATACAATACAGGTGTTTGGGTAAGAATGAAACTGGGGCAGGGACAAGAGGGTGTGGGGAAATTACATGCTCATTTACTGCGCGGAGATCTCGAACAAATCTGTCTTGCGGATCCCATCCTTATCTATCGAAGTTTACTTACTGGCAAGATTGGAGTCTTAGATGGACTTTGGCATTCCTTGAGTATTCCTTTTTCTAAGAAAACTGCAATCCGTTTTTGAGTACTCGGAATAGCCTCATCTGCAATCGGGTACTGTTTCATTGATGGAGGTGACCCCCTTTTGTGTTCATTATTACCGGTTCTGCGGCTAACGATAATCCTATCTCATCACCAGAGCTGCTCCACAGTTCCCGGGAAGTGCTTCAAGTCCTTTTGGGATTTTAAAAGCCGACCAAATTCCTGCAAAAGATCACGTCCTAGCAAAGACACAGGTGAATCTGGAGTACCACAAATCTTCCCCATACCCTTTTTTCTGCAATGATCATTGGAAGTGGCGTCGAAATAGATTTTATTTCTTGTCCAACAACCCCTCTTATAAGTACCTTTTCTTTAGAAATCCATGTTTGTGGGAGTGCATCATTCAAAAGGGACAAGGTTGCTCCTGTGTCTACTAAAAATTCAACAAAAAGTCCGTTTAGCTTTGCAGTAATTTGTCCGTACTCGTTTACCTTCACTCCTGCATTCGACATCTTCGCAGTCCTTCGGCAAGCATGGAGTTCAGCTTATTATTTTTCTGTTGTGAGAGAGGGCACGGTGGATACGGTGGATTTGATCCTCGTCCAGCACTTCCTGGGCGGAGTGGGCACTCCCGCTGGGCATGTCCTATCTTCCCGCAAGAAAAACACTCTAAAAGATTGGGATTAGATTGGTTAGGGAATGGAGGAAAGGGAGCCCTTTCCATCAGTCTTTTTCCCGTCAGTTGTGGCTAAATTCCAGTTGGGGTCCTCAGTGGGCCAGGGATTTAATCCTTGACCTCTCTGAGCAATTTCTCAGTCCTTTTGAAGAATTTTCTCTCACTCATCCATCTGGAATAGTTCTCTCAGCAAAGTTTTCATGTCACTCCAGTTAGGTGTGTAATCAGTGACTATTCCAGCTAGCATTTGTGCACATCCATCTCATCGTCTCTTAATCTTGGCATTTTACTTTGCCACATGATCAAGTCACCTTGTTTCCAAGGCTTGTGGCGCATCACAGCAGTCACTGCAGGGCCATCAGGAGGAGCTCCTGGTCGTGCTCTGGGATTTGGGATGTAATGCATTTTCGTGGCAAACATCCTGACCTGCTTGGGGAAGGTCAGTTTCCTCGGCCTCAGGGGCAGAGGGAAGCGAGCTTACCCGTAGTTTAGATGGCTTACGTCTTTGATAAGACCAATCCTACCAAATATACCAATAATCAATACTTGGACTTGCAGTATCTTCGAAATGATCCTTCGAAATGTTAACTTATGGGCTTAAAAGTTCCTTTGCGGGGGGGGGGGTGCAAATATCCATAGGTCCTCCCCCTCGAGTTCGAGTTAGGAATGGCCATTCCTCTGACACAACCCAATCAGTCTTGTCTTTTGTAAAGTCTGTGCCCCATAAATCTTACTCCAATTTTCTAAAACCTCAGCAAGGGGCGTCCCCCTTTCAATGCTGGGTTGTAGTTCCCGTTTCTTAAATTTCTTTTCCTCTTACCAAATCTTTAGCAAGTTTAAACACAAGAGTACTCCCAGTATTGTCTGGAATCACCCGTGTCCAAGTCTCTTAGGTGAACGCACCTATTTTTGTTATGCCAGCAATGAGCGTTGGTCACGGGTTTGTCCAGAGAATTAGCTGGTGCTCCTTCCTCTTGCGTCCTAGGGTCCCCATCTGGGTCGCCATCTGTTAGAGGGTATGAGAAATGGACCAGACGTGAGTTGCCCTAGGTTTGCTTTCTTGCAGCGCTGGATGCACGGGGGAATCAGCTCCGCCCAACGTGCACGCAGGTGATTACCAACGCACAGGTTATATAGACTCAAAACATACATATTCACCATTTTCTCAAAAAAAGGCAGCCCTATGAGAATCATTTCTTGAATTCATTTACGTAGTCTCCTCCCCGTCACGCATGCTCAGTGATTTGAGTCGGTGGCCCTCAAGGGTCTCTGGTGGTCGTCAGTGGTCGTGCAGCCGTGTTTGCTGGATGACCCTCTTCTTGCAGGCACGCGCAGTATCCTCGCTGTGGATGCACCTGTCCGTAACAACTTACTTCATAAGATTAATATTCCCCCGGGCCTAGTGTCCGGTTGGGTAGGGACTGTACGTGGAACGTAGGAGCATTGTACATTGCCATGGTCAGTTAGCTTCATTACCTGTTACCTTGATTACAAACTAATTATTCCAAGCTAATCATTCTGTAGTTTCTGTCTCACGGCCTCTATGCCACCATTACATTTTCCCCTTTTTGGAAGTTTCCTTCCAGGCCTTGAGTAGCTTTCTGGTTAGCATAAGTTTTCTTAGAGCTAAGCTTCTATATTTTCTGCAGTTCCCTCCTTTGGTTTTTTTTGCATCCCTGCAATTATTTATGTCTCCAAGCTCCTTGCAATTTTGCTATTATACTAGAAAGACAGGTTATAGAACATTGAAAAATCACTGTTATACATGCGATCCCTTGATACCAACAAGCATGATTTTGCAATTGCATTAAAAAAAAAAAATAAATTTGCAGGCACAACAAATACTGAGTTACCTGTTCATCTCCATCCAGAAGGCTCGTTTTCACTGGAATATAAGTTCCAGGTACCGCTAAAACTCTCCCAAATAAAACTTCTGCTGGAGATGCACCCACTGGTTGCCTCGGTGTGTTTCTAATGTCCCAAAGTAGTAAATTTAGTGCTTCTGGCCACTTCAAGCCAGTTTGTTTACAGGTTTGAACTAATTTGGCTTTGATGGTCCTAGTCATCCTTTCTACTTGCCCTGATGATTGTGGGTGATAAGGTTGTGCAATTGCATCTTGATGTTTCATGAATGCTAAATTTGCACTAAAATTGCGGCAGAGAAATGTGCTCCTCTGTCCGAGTCAATTATTTCAGGAACACCCGTACGTAGGTATTCTCTTTTTCAACAGAGCTTTAAGCACCGCTTTGAGTGGTTCTTTCGAGTTGGGAAAGCCTCCACCCAGCCGTGGAGATATTAGCCTGTGCAGGCTGCCCATGGACGTGCTGGTAGCCGGGGATGGACGCCGGCAACAGCAGGGGGGCTGGGGCCACCGCTGTGCCCTCTGCGCTAGTGCCACCGGATTCCCCAGGCATGGAGCTACTGCCTTGGGTGCCGTTTTCCCTGGACCCCCTGTGCTCCCTCCCCCTCCCACACAGGCACGGAGCCGTTCTGGAGAAACAGCTTTTAATTGACAAAACACAAGAGAAAAGGTCCCATCAAATCTACCCTGACCCCCCTCCCCCCCTCCCTCCCCCCCCCAAAACACCACCACCTCCTCCCCCATCCCCCACTCCCCCCACCTCCTCCTCATCCCTGCTCGGGCTCTACTTCCCCCCCTGCCACCCCCGTGCTGCCTGCCAGAGCCCTGCGCTTGCTGGCCGGCTTTGGCAAGGCGCTCTGCCCCCGCTTCTTGCCCCGCTTCTCGCAGACGGCAGCCTGGGACGGTGGCAGGCCATCCCCGCAGCCCCCCACGACTCCTGGGGCTCCATCCCCATGGTGTAGAACTCTTCCATGCTCAGGATGGCGTCGGTGATCTCGGGGACGCTGTAGTCGGGGGTGAGCAGCTCCTCGGGCAGGGAGAGCGAGGCAAAGTGGCAGTGGGGGGTGGCTGTGCCGGTGCCACCAAGCTCCCAGGCCCAGGCTCTGCTGCCGAAAGCATCCTGGCTGACCCCCACCGTGTCCAGGGAGCAACCAAAGAGCCTTAGGGCCTCTTTGAGTGGCACCTCCTCGGACCGGTGAGGTCATCTGCCAGGTCCCCAAGGGCTTGGTTGTTGGGTGCAGCAGAGGGCAGGAGGGGTCGTAGCTGCCCAGGGGGATGTTGCTGCCCAGCTGTGCCTCCGCAGGGGTTGCTGCGCTGCAGATAGTGAGCTGGGCAGGCTGCTCCTCGGTGTGCCGGTTGCTGGGGATGGACGTTGACAACACCGGGGAGGCAAGGGCAACCGTGCTCCCCTCTCTGCCCATGCCACCATGGTCCCCATGCATAGGGCTGCCGGCATCCTCCTGGGTGGCCTCCACCCCGTCCAGGGAGCAACCCAAGAGGCTTAGGGCCTCTTTGAGAAGCTCCTCATCGGACACCTCAAGGTCTCCTGCCAGGTCCTCCAGGGCCGGCTGGGGGAGTCATGGCTGCCCGGGGGATGTTGGTGTCCGGTGTGCCCCCGCAGGAGGTGGCCGTGCCGCAGGTGTTGGTCTGGGCAGGCTGCCCCTCGATGTGCTGGGCAGCCAGGGTTGGACGTCGGCAACACCAGGGGGGCTGGGGCCACCGCTGTGCCCTCTGCGCCGGTGCCACTGGATTCCCCAGACATGGAGCTACGCCTTGATTGTCCTGGCTGGCCGCCACCGTGTCCAGGGAGACACCAAAGAGCCTGAGGGCCTCTTGGAGAAGCTCCTCCTCAGAGACTTCCAAGTCTCCATCCGGGTCCCCAGGGGCTTGGTGGTGGGGCCAGCAGTGGGGCTGCGGGGGGTGTCACGGCCCGGGGGGATGTTGGTGCCCGGGTGCCCGCGCAGGGTGGCCGTGCCAGAGCTGTTGATGTGGGCAGGCTGCCCCTGGATGTGCCGGTAGCCAGGGATGGACGTCGGCAGGGCTGGGGGGGCTGGGGCCTCCGCTCTCCCCTGATAGTTTTGGGGTGAGGTGTGTCGGCTGTCCCTGCGGGGTCAGAGGGGCTGCCCAGGCCGGGAGGGTCCTGCAGCCCCTGGGGCCCCCCCACAGGGGCAGCAGCCGGCAGAGAAGCGGTGCCATGGCTGAGCGTGGAGCTGGCCGGGGCAGGCAGGTTGGTGACCGTCCACTCGATGTGGAGACCCGGGGTCGAAGAAGCAGCCGCATGGAGCCCTCTGCAGACCTGTGTGGGTGAGAGGGAGCCGTGCTGGGCCAGGGGCTTGGGGCCCTCCAAGGCAGCCACCGAGCTGGCCCCGATGGCCCACATCCCCCAGCTCTGTGCTGGGCACGTGGGGAGCTTGTGGCCGGGTGCTCCGCGCGGGTGAGCTGCTGTGCCGGTGGGACAGGCTTGCAAAGCAGGGAGGAGACTGGCTTCTAGGAGATGAAGTGGGAGAGATGGCCCCAAGCATTGGGGAAATTCTCTGGGACTTGGATTTCCTGGGCCCGCATCAGCCAGGCGAGAGCAGGACGCTTGCCTGGGCTTGCTGAAGCCCTGTGCCAAAAGAGCCCTGGGGACAGGGCTGATGGGGATGCTGGGCGTGCGCGGGGGCGGGGATGGCGAAGGCGGCGGGGTGGCAGCCAGGGGTGCAGTACCTGGTGGTGGTAGTGCCTGGGGGCCCTGGGGTGCCACGTGCAGTGAGGGTGGCCAGGCTGCGGGGAAGGGCTGCTGCTGGCGGGGGCAGTGGGCACAGGTTGGCTGCGCCTGGAAGAGAGACAGGAGCGATGGCCGATGGTCACCTGCCACTCTTGCCCCCAAGAGCGTCCCCGGGCTGCAGGGTAGGGGGGGTCTGTACCTTGGAGGTAGAAGGTTTGGGGAAGGGCAAAGTCTGCAGGAGTCGGGGTGCCGGGGGTCCCGGGGGCCGCGTGGTGGGAGCTGCATGGTGGCGGCGCCATGTTGCGTTCTGGCTGTTGGGCTGCTAAGGACTCTCTGGCGTCTCCCAGGAGGGAATGTGGGGTGTCCGCGTGTTTCCGCCCCGCCCCAACACCTCCCCAGCCCCTCCTGCCTGGGGAGGGAAAGGGTTCAGGGGGGGCCTTGCTGCGTTCCCAGAGCTGGCATGTCCTTGGGATTGGTGGGACTTGGTGGGACGATGCCACGCCTGGAGTGCTGGCATGGAGGCTGCAGGCTGTTCAGGAGGGGTAGGCATGGCAGGCGAGGTGGAGGGTCGCACTCTGTGAAGGGAGAGGTTGGATGGTAGAGCCCTTCCAGTCAGCAAGGATGGGTGGAGAGCCTCTGGGTGAGGCTGAGGGGCATGGAAAACAAAGCAGCTGTTGCAGCGGGTGTCTGCTACTGATGGCCCAGCCGGGATGCCCGCATTGCGGAGTTATTTGATAGGCCCTGAGGAGAAATCTCTGGACGAGCAGCCCTTGTCTTGATGGCAGATTTCCCAGCCACCACCTGGGAATACCATAACTGCTGTGACAGCAGGTCTTGGCAATTCCTGAAGTTAGTGGGCTGGAACTTCTTTTGTCCCAAGTACTCAGGGAGCCTACTCGGAAAGATGGAGCCTTCCTAGACTTGCTAGTTGTGAATGGGGAAGGGCTCGTTGGTGACGGGATGGCCTTGGCCAGAGTGATCCTGAAATGGTTGAGTTTAAAAGGTCAGTGTCATGAGAAAATAGGCCGGCAGAGTTGCTACCCTGGAGTTCAAGAGCGCAAAGGTTATCCCTTCAGGGAGGTACATAAGCAGAGTGCCCTGGGATGTCGGTTGGGAGCCGAGGAAGGGCGTGATTGTCTTGAGGCTTTGAAGGGCCTTGCAGCGAGCCTGTCCCCGCTGGAAGGGATGCTGGTGGTGTTCAAGACAAAGGCTTGCAGCCTTGTCATCTTGTGTGTCCGTCCGTGTGCCTGCCAGCCCGCAAGGTGTGTCCTGCAGGGACGCGTCCTGTCCTGGCTCCCCCGCCAAAGGGCTGCTTCC